>NC_036446.1:34211743-34494989 GCF_002775205.1 Xiphophorus maculatus | reverse complement strand
CTCAACTGGTTTGAATCTTATACAGAACAGGGATTTTTTGTTTCATTAGGAAACAAATGTGGGACACCTCAAGGCCCCACATTATAACCTTTCTTCCTCAGGTTATAAGAGGAAATAAGTTTAGCTACCATAACTAGATGATATGGTACATAACAATATCACCACTTGACTCAGAACCTATCCAAGTGTAACACTCACGATGTGTTTACAGTTAATAAAACAGACAATAAGACCAGTGCTAGGTTCAGCTATGTGAGTCGAGAAATGTGTAAATGTATTAATTACCACAGGGCAGAAAATAAGTTTAAACTGCTGGCTTATTATTTGTTGAAAAGAAAAGAAACAACAATATTACAAACAGTTGACGTACAATGACACAAAATTCAATCCAAAAGTTTCCCTGTTTCCTTCAGAATATTGTATTAAATCCCTATTTTAAATCTCTCATCTCTCTCTCTTTCACAGCACAACTCTTAACTTCTTCGTTCTCTCTCTTTCTTCTTCGCTCTTTCTGCTTCTTCTTCGAGCGCCAGAGAACGTAGCAACCCGGTTGGCTGGAGCAAGTCACATGGGCTACACATCAATGTGTAGACCCTTCAGAATAAGAGATTTTACTCAACTTGACCGTTTTAGCTGCTGACAAAATAAAATTCTGTTTTATACGGTTTTAAACTAAATAAAATATCATAACATGAAATACAGCATTTATAATGTCTGTAATTATTATTTTTATATTTTTAACTATTTTAAGACCTATTTATTCTCTATTTATTTATTTATTTCCTATTTACGCATTTTATAGCTATTTTTATGAAAAGGCTTATATTTCGTGAGGGCTATGTTAACCAGGGTTACACAAGCACCGAACAAATGCCTTAGAACAGATAAACATGTGCCAAAACTTTCTTCAGTTGAACAGAAACAAAACTGAAGTTATCTTCGGACCTAAAGAGAAACAAACGATCTAGAGTCAATGCACAACTTCAGTTATTACAACTAAAAACCAGTGATCAGGCCTGAAATTTGTGTGTAGTGAACCTTGAGAGCCACATGAAGGCAGTTACAAAGTCAGCCTTCTATCACATGAAGAACATTTCCAGGATTACAGGATTAATGTTTCAGCAACATCTATAGAAACTCATCCACTCATTTATCTTTAGTCACATTGATTACTGCAACAGTGTCTTCACAGGTCTGCCTAAAAAAATCAGACAGCTGCAGTTGATCCAAAACGCTACTGCTGGCGCTCTGACTAAAACCAGGAAGACGGAGCACATCACACCAGTTTAAAAAGTCCCTACACTGGCTAACTGTAGCTCAGAGAATATACTTTAAAATACTGTTGTTAGTTTATAAATCACTCAACGGAGGCGGTACCGCCCCTCCCCGGGGGGCGTTCAGACGACGGCAGGAAGCGCTGGCAGAAATTTTTACAAAAGGGGGGCACTGGGATTCCTTTGGGGTTCGTTTGCTCAAAGGCAAACTTTACACCTTAAATGCACAACAATACCAGTTTAGACTTTGAGCAACTTGTTAAAATTGTATTGTGTAACATTAAAACATGCTTGGCTACGGTTGATGGTAGCTCTTCTTCTCTTCAGTGTTTGTAGCTTCTTGGCACAGCTCCATGGTCCTGCTATGGTAGCTTCACTGCATCAGTTGAACACCGGCTGATGACATTGCTGTGATTCACTTGTCTGGTGTCTCATTTTCAAATATTTTATATTTTATTGAGGATTTTTGTACATTTGTTTTGGCAGTGCTGTTATCATGTCAAAGCAGCAACTTATAACCTAAAGTGTTTTGTTGTCCATCTGGATGCTGCCCGCTTCCATGAAGGACAACGGAATATCGCTCTTACATCCCTGTGTATCTGTCTGAAATATTAACTCATTTAAATCATAATAATAAAAAATCCTTCCACGATAGGCATTGGTGTTGCAAGTGATCCGGACGTGGACGTCGCGGGTTCGACTCCCAGTCCCGACGACCTTTGCCGCATGTCTTCCCCCCTCTCCTCACCCTCCTTCCTGTCTGCCGGGACATCGAACTGAGCGACAAACATAAAAACAGAGAAAAATGAACAGTGAACAGTGAAAAATCAATATGAGTGGCGAATCAACACATGATGTGAAAGGGCGGCGCAGCAGCATGATGAGTAAAGATTGCTGTTGGTGAGCGTCAATAAACGATGAAAGAAACTAAAAGAAAGAAAGAACTAAAGAAATGAAAGAAAGAGAATAAAGAGAACATAACAATAAACCAAGAGAGAATAATGCTAATCAAAGAAAACTAAATGGAAATGAATGAAGAACAAAATGCAAGAATAAGAAACTAAATTAAATACAGAGGAATAAGCTAAGGCTGCACAGTGGCGCAGTTGGTAGCACTGTTGCCTTGCAGCAAGAAGGCATCCTGGATTCGATTCCCGGCCCAGGGTCTTTCTGCATGGAGTTTGCATGTTCTCCCTGTGCATCGTAGGTTCTCTCCGGGTACTCCGACTTGCTTCCTCCCACAGTCCAAAAACATGATTGTTAGGTAAATTGGTCTCTCTAAATTCTCCCTAGGTGTGAGTGTGTGTGTGCATGGTTGTTTGTCCTGTCTGCTTCTGTGTTCTGAAGAGACTGGCGACCTGTCCAGGGTGTACCCTGCCTCTCGCCCGGAACGTTAGCTGGAGATGGGCACAAGCAACCCTCCTGACCCCACTAGGGACAAGGGTGTAAGAAGATGGATGGCTGGATGGATGGATGGAATAAGCTAGTATGGCAAGATCTCTTGAGCAATAAGAATACGGCAAAAATTTAAAAAAAAAGACATAATCCATGTTCCTGTCTCCTATTTGTTTTCATTGAAAGGAAATGGAACTTTTGTTTTTCCACTGAAAGCTCTGTTGCACAGTTACACCATGTGGGTGAAATTTTATAGATGATACTCTGAAGTCCCATTCTCCTGAATTGCAGCACAGAGCTGCTCCACCAGAAACTCATAGAAACATTGTTATGATTATGAGTTATGATTAATATAGTTGCAGTTATATCCATGTTTTAATGTTGCAGAGCACTGTTGTTTTGCAAATAGATCAAAGTTTAAACTGGCATTGCTGTACATCTTTTATCTGGTCATTTTGTGCAAGATTTAGCAACTAACATCAGAAAATTACACAGAACAGGTATATTGTTTCCACTCTAATTGGCTGCTGTTAGGCCTACAGATTTTAAGTTGAATGTCCATTGCATTTTTCGTAGACGCCTGTAAAAATAATTTCTATTCAAATGGCTTTTTTGTTCTCTGGAAAATTACTTTTGATGATAAATACAAAAACAAGCATAAGAATCAAAACATCAGCAATAGTGATAGTCATATTAATAATAAAAAAATATTCAGTGCATAGTAACCTGAACTTGTTTTGGTGGGGGGCGGTAAGGCACCTGGATAATGGATAAGGGGGCGCTGGCCCAAAACAGGTTAAGAAACACTGGCTTAGAACCACAACGCATTAAAGAACTGCTGTTATTGTAACAGCCTTCCAGACCTCTGAGGTCTTCTGCTCTGCATCCAGAACCAAACATGGAGAAGCAGCATTCAGCTTCTATGCACCACAAGAAGCTGTGTTTCAGCTCCAAAACAGCTGAAACACTTTAAATCTAGACCAAAAACCCACCTGTTTGCAGTTGCTTTTGAAACATAATCAATGAGACATTAATAAACAATCTGATGTGTAATGACAGCAAAATGTAATGTTTCAATTGACTGTATGTTCTATGACTTTGTATTTTTGTGCTTTCATAATATAAAGCACTTTGAAATGCCTTGTTGCGGAAATGTGCTATACAAATAAAATTTGATTTGCTTTCTATTTGTTCTATTCACCAGCCCAGACATCGCATTGGTGTTGCAATAGGAGACCAAATCCTTGACCTCAGTGTGATAAGATCTCTGTTTATAGGACCTGTAATGTCCAAACACTGTGATGTCTTTGACCAGGTAAAGTTTATTATTTTTAGACTTGTTTTACACTTCTAGCTACAACCTTCTACTAATCAGTCACATTAAAGAACTATACTTCATACAATACATTCATCTACTACTCATTTACAGCATCTTTGAAAATTTTATCTGTGGCTATAATATTTTTATGGAACAACCGTAGCAAAATTTAATTTCAGTATAATTTGAAAGTCCTTCACCACCTGCTTCTAACTGTTTGCACTAGATTTTTATGCTGTACAAGTTAAGAGCTGATAAGTGAACTGCAGAATGAGACCCTGTATGGTCCTAGTATCTGAATTCATTCAAACCCTAATATTTCACTCTGTTCTTTTTTTCAAGCCTACACTAAACGCTTTCATGAGTCTTGGTTATGAAGCCTGGAGTGAGGCGAGGAGGACGCTGCAAAATCTGCTGTCAGACAATGAGGGTATTCTGAGAGATAATGTCAACCTTCGGAGCAGGTCAGTCTGGATGCAATCATTTACTGTATATGTAGCAGGTTCCAAATGGTCACCAGAATGGTACACAGACACGAGAGGCATAAGTCTGGTCACTGCACGTTTAAAGCACCCTTTAAAACAGCAACAAAAGGCACAAATCAGTGGACACAGTGGCTACAGCTCCCAACACAGAAATCTTCCCACGCAGCACTTCTCAACTGTAGCATTAATACATATATAAATAATAAAATAAAAATTAATTGGATGACAATCCAAATTCATATTCAGATAAGAATAAAATTAATATAATGTAATTTGGCTCAGTACAGTTCCAGACTGATAATATACAGTAATTTCACAAATTCATTTTGTCATGAATTACATGAAAAACAAACCTTTAAAACAGCAACGAAAGGCACAAATCTATGGATACAGCAACTACAGCTCCCAACACAGAAATCTTCCCATGCTAGCAGAGGGGGGCAAAGTAAATACTGAGACTACCAAACACACTATAGTGGAACAAAATCAAACACAGACCTTATCAAAACAGCTATTATAATCTTAATTTTATATTTCTCCATCTTTTTTAGCAACTAAATTTAATTTCATACTGTAACTGCTAGCTTTGCGCACAGGGAGATCGTGGAAAGTCCCAACTCACCAGCACAGACGGTGTTATGGATTAACTGATGGCTAAATTAACTGGTGGTGGCAGCTGGGAGAGACAGATGTTTTTGTGGGCGTGGGTTTTAAGGACCCCTTTCTGGAGGGGTGCTGGTTAAACGTTTTGGAGTTAATATTTTTTAATAGGTTTGCCAGGCAAACTTTAACTGTAATGTTGCCAAATTACCAAGTTGCACAGGATGTATCTGCAGCCCAGAGATGTCTTAAGGTGCAAACGAAATAATGTGGCTTCAATTAAATGAGCAAGGAATTAGAGTTTGCATGATATCAGAACTGTTTACATTTTACAACGTTCACGTTTTTCAAATCCGTTTATTTACATTTGTTGTGTTTTGATCAGGAAACGACACAGTAACCTAAGCTTTTTTCTTTTTCTTTTTTTTTTTTACAAACATCTGTGTTGAGGACCCAGTTTGGCTGTCACTAGTTAATCCAGGTCTTGATGCGGCTCGATTGTTGTTTTTTAGTTTGTTTCCCCTCGTCAACAGCTTGCAAACTGTTTCCCAGTAGACAACACACGGATAACACGGACAACACACGGATATGGCTCACATCTGGACTAAATGCCCGGCTCGCTACAAGCAGCCTAAGTCGGCCGTATCGCTGTGGTCAGAACCAGATAAAGAAACGGTACCGCGATTGTCATTGCGACGCACCTCAGAGAAGAGGTCTTGTGAGAAATTCTGTTCCTCTGTGAAAATCTGTGCCCCCTGTGTCGGGAGCGCGCATTGCCAGAGAGGCGGATCTGACTATTTTCACAGCGCTTCTGATCTATTTCTCGGTTAAATAACTCGTATAATCATGTCAAGATTGTAACATTCAGTTTAATCGGCAGCTGTTGTTTGCAAAATTGTAGAAGAAATAAATAAACGAGGTCTTCTTACGCTGTTCTGTGTTATTTTAAACGCAAAGAGAATCGGTCTTTTTCCAACTTTTGTTACTTAAGCCTGACAAATAAAAGTAAGTCACCCAACACAGTTTTCCAACACGTAGTGTGTATTTATACTTTTTCATTGCTGATATAAGAGGATGGAAGCTGGCTGATAGCAGGGCACAAAAATTAAGTCTTCCTGAAAAGACGAGAGTGTTGCATTTCTGGTAAATCCCGTTCTAATGTAAAATATGACAGATTACTGGATTAAGGACATTTCTAGTATACTACATGCTATCACACATAACAATTTTTGAGAATTTGGAAACAGTTGCTCTTTATTTCCCAAAGTAATGGGGGAAGGAGAGGAGAGAATGGATATTTCCGTTGCCTGAAATAATCTGCTCCCCGTCCATAAAATGGAAAGAAATTAATTTACTTGCGAGTCTTTAACTGTGTTAATTCCTTTCATCATCTAGAATAAATTATGAAAGTTTGAAAACATTTGCTCATTATTTGCCTAAGTCTGAGTGTTATGAGGGGGGAATCATATATAGTATTTTAGCTACCTGAAATAATTCGTTCCCCCTCCATACAAACTAATTTACCAGCAAGTCTTTAACTGTGCTTATTCCTCTCATCATCAACAACAAATACTGTGGATATGGTGACATTTCATCATTATTTGCCAGTTATGAGCGGGAAACCATATATTTTAGCTGTTTTTGCTGCCTGAAATAATCCGTTCCTCCTTCATAACATAGAAACAAATTAATTTACCTGCAAGTCTTTAACTCTGTTTATTCCTGTCTTTAGCAACAATAAATAATGTAAGTTTGAAAACTGAATGTTACAACCTTGACATGATTATACGAGTTGTTTTACCGAGAAATCTATCAGAAGCGCTGTGAAAGTCAGATCCGCTGTTCTATCAGATTATCATACACTGTCAGAATAGCATACATGCAGTGAGTAGCATGCCTGCGCATGCGCATTAAGAAGTCCGACCGTCAGAGGAGCTGTCAGTTCAGCATACGCGACACGTTGTGACGAAAATAAGTCATTAAATTGTTTTCAGTGATAACTATATAGATATACATGCATCGCCGTGGTTTCAAAGTGTATTTAAAGCAGGGTCTAGCTACAGCTCCAGTCAACTACAACACACGCCCATGTAAAACTCATTAACCTACTTAACCGCTAAGTCAGGATGTCATACAGCTGTTAATAGCAAAGTGTATGACGATCTACGTCATCATTCTATGTTGCTGATTAAATAAAATCATATGGTAATGACAGTGTATACTTGTCTGAAAGATACAGCCGTCAGTACGTGTTAAGCGTATAACGATCTGACAGCGTATGCTGACCTGACACAACACCGCCTCTCTGGCTGCAATGCGCGCTCCCGACACAGGGGGCACAGATTTTCACAGGGGAACAGAATTTCGCACAAGACCGCTGCTGACGAGATCTGGGCTAGAGGTGAGTGGCTGTGAATAGAAGATACTGCAAAACCTCAATTGCTAAAGAAAGATCTAGCTCATAGCATTTAGAGCTCACAAAATATCACATAAACATCTTCGAAATACTTTACCAACCATTTGGACCGCAGCAATAACCAAAGATGCCACCATTAAATGAATCAAGATGTTCTAAAAGCAGGGCGGATTGGCATAGGGGCTACCTTGGGATTCCAGGTAGATTCCAGCACACAGATGCGGCTAGCTGTTCATGCAGGGCCGGCCCAAGGTAATATGGGGCCTTAGACAGAATCATGATTTAACCCCCACCAACCCTCTCCTACTCAGAACATCAGCATCACTGACAGTGTTTAAATGTAGATCTAGTGAAGTCTGTGACAGGGAGCCCATTAATTGGCTGTGTTTAAAATCAATCACTGATTATTGGTTATTATTTGCTGTAATGTATTTGTGAACAAACCCAGCTCAAACACAAAGATTACACCATATGGTACCCATGGTAACACAATAAACAAACTATCCAGGTGATTCTTTGCACTTTTACAAAGTAAACTTATTAATTAAATCTTAAATGTACAATATATTTTTTTTCTCTGCTGAATGCATTAAATAAAATTTAATAATATTGTCATTCTTAATAAATGGCTATTATAGGTTTAGATGTATGGTAAACCTATTACAATTCAATCATTTATAGAGGCCCCTGATAAATGGGGCCTCTAATGGGTGCCATTAGAGGCCCATTTATGGGCCCTACCAGTTGCGGAGTTTTCTTTGCCTGTCTTACAATTCCAGATCTCAGAGGTGCTAACATCAGAAAATTATGTAGAGTTAACCTCTTTGAGCTTTTTTGATCTCTAAAGCAGTCTGCAGACAAATTGTTATTGCTGGGTTTCAGATGACGTAGCATCGATGTCACCCAGTGCAGATGGAGGGCCGGAAGTAAATGCAGCCCATTTATTTCTGTTGATCATCAAAATGCCTAAAGTCTGTGTCCTTTATGGTTGTTCCAATCGTTCTTATAGAGAGAAAGATAAACGTTATTTTCATGTTTTGAAGGTAGCTAGTGACAAGGGAGTAAATTTTAAAAAACGTACCGAAAAAAGAGGAGAAAAGTGGATCAACAATCTACAGCTAAAAACAGGAGGTGCGGAAACTAACAACGGCAGAGTGCCACTTTCTAGCAGGTAACGATCGCATCATTTAGATTGTATTTTCAGATATTTCATTGGACAATTAAGTTAAAGACAAGCATTCATATGTAAGGTAAGATATATTATTTTTATGACCTAGCGTGGTTGACCTCAGAGTTCTAATGTTGTTAGCCGCTCAGTGCCGAGTCATGGACAAAAAATATAATGTTTATTCAGTGGGACTTTCATGCTAAAAAAAAAAAAAGCTAAATAAATTAAATATAACCTACACAGCCATACAGTCACATTAAGATGTTATTCCCCCACATGTTTGTCTGGCCATGAACACGGGGGTTTCTGTATCGCTGAGAATGGTTGACCTACACTGGACCTGAATCCAGTGTCTTACAACGACTCAACATTAACGTACAACTCCAGCAGGAATTTGGGTTTACAGAAGCTAAATAAATTATTTACCAGCTCATAAAAATAATATGGGTTAGTTCGTTGTTAGCGATGTCATAGTTATCATAGACTTACGAAAAATAGCAGAATTCACTACTCACCCGGCAGAAACAAGTCAACAGCCATTTAATGGTTCTTTTGATCCTAAATGCTTGACCCAACTTGAAACTAAATAATTTTATGCTCCAGGTTTTTGAAAACTTTCTTCTGGCTTGTTGTATAATATGAGGTCTGCAGCTCCAGATAGTTAGTTATGTGGATCGCCTCAACACCGGGTAAATCCTCAAGATTATAAGACAAGTCTTTTTTTATAATACGGATCATATCCTAAATATACGCATATTTTTTCGAGATGCCTTATCTGTTCCAGCCTATCTAGATACTCGTTGTATATCAATATCAATTTTTGATCAATTTTGCTTTGTTTTGAATTGGAGAAATCCCCTTCCAGCCCTCCATCTGAATTTTGCGCGTCTTCCGGGTCACGTGTCTGAAACCCAGCAATAGAGGCTAAACAGAAGTAGTAGGGCTTATTTATTAAAATAGCAGCACATTTGCTTATTTCATAAAATACTTGATAACCAGTTACCTTTTCTCTGATGATCTGTTTAAAAACTACAGTCTCAGATCAACATAGCCCTCCAGGACTGTCAGCAGCAGAAACAGAAACATAACTATCGGGGAAAACATAGACTAAGTTTGCTTTGAATTGCTCCCACATAATGACAATGATATAGTATGATCAGACTAAATATTACATTCTTGATTAATATGGGTTGTTGCTATGTTGTTACGGTGTTTTAAGCTCTTGTTCCATGTGCCCCTTATTAGCTTTGAGCCCCCGCCCCTCCACATCTGTCTGCACAAAGGCACACAAACAGTTAGCTCACACCTAAGGTTACTGTATTTTAAATGGTTAATGCAAATCTATATTACACCAGTCAATTTAAATTGGTATAATTCTTATATACCAGAAACATGTACAAAATGCTTAGAAGAAAAATGGAAACTATTTTACTGTATCTAGGAATTCAGGGAAATTAAAAAGTTCTGGAAAGCAATAAAATAAACTAGAAGATATTGTCTCAAAGGACACTGCACTATGTCCAGTTTTTCCTCATTCTAAGTCTGTATCCCAAAAATACCAAATGTTTACCAAATGTGAACAACTATTGATATTTGTCTATGACAAGCTAAAAGACTGATAGCACTTTTTTGGAAGAGAACAACAGGCCAAATATCAAGCAATGAATCAGACAAATGCTGACGACTTTACCCCTGGAACGCATATCTCCAAAAAGGGAAAAGCGAGTTATTTGAAAGCATTTAAAAACCCCTCCGGACTTTTGTTGAAGGTGTGGACTTGTGTCAAGAGAAGGAAGCCAACTAAAGACAAGAATATCATAAGATTATGATGTTAAGAAGCAATGAAGTCTCTACAATGGATTATTATCTCCTGTATATTTAAAGGAATTTATGCAGATGTGTATCAAAGAGGGCATTTGATGTTCTTGTTGATTGTATTGGTTATATGGGAGGTATGTCAACATTTGTGAACAAAAATCAATAAAAAATATTGATGAAGAAAAAAAAATTGGAGGCTGTGGTTGCACAAAAAGTTGATAGTCAACAGATCAAGAAACTAACAGACTCCATGACTGGAAGGCTTATAACCGTTATTGAAAAGAAGGGTGGCTATATTAATCATTGATTTATTTTTTAAATGTCAGAAATGCTTGTCAACATAATAAAGTTGTATGTTTATTATTCTCACTTGAACAGATGATAATAAGTAAGTGAGATGTGAAAATTTTCAATTTCAATTCAGTTGCATAATATTTCTGGACCCTAATAGTTGCCCAATAATCACAATAATAATGCACACACAGATATTGTACTAAGAAAGATAAAAAATTTGGATTGATTTTCAAAGATTATTAACATTTTGGATTAACCGAGAGCGCTGCAGTTGTTCAACAATAAAATTAATCCTCAAAACTACAACTTGCGTAATAACAAGTGCCCCTCTCAAGTTCTCAATAAGGTCACCAGTTAAGAGTACCTGGGCTTGTCAATCTTGCATACACATGACAGTTTAAGTATTCATGTTGCACAGTCCCTTATTCAAATTAAATAATTTATTAGGTTTTATTGGACTTAGAACTTTGCTTTGAATAAAATCTTTCCACAGATAGCAAGTTTTATTTGAACTTATCTGTTGCTTTCTGCAGGGCATTTGTCAGTCAAAGTGAAGCCATCATGCACCTTCCTGCAGATGTTGGTGAGTATTTTCTTTTTCTTTTGGAAAAACATTTAACAAACTGCATACATCTTCACAAAGATATTTCACCTTCTTGTTGTTATTGCCTCAACAGCAAAATGTCTCATTAAGAAACAATGGCTTACATTTGCAGACCTGTTTTTATTTGATTGCATGAACAGTAGGTACAATAACATCTCCAGTTGGGCCAGAGGTATCTCTACCTCTCTCTTCACATTAGCAATGTACTAGCTCATTTTAGATCAGTTTGAATGTGATCTAATAGGAGCAATACATATTCGATTATATATTCAGGATTCCATACTGAATACAGGAAGTATTCACAATGTTAGTTTTATTCCGAAATGTTTTAAATTGATCTCTGTCCTCTACACTCTTAGTTATAAATTGGTTTGAATTTATGACTAAATTCAATTCAGTTTATTATTGTGATGGAGACCAGGGGTTCCATCACTAATAAAGGAATGTTGATATTATGTTGTTGACTTTATTTACAGTCTCCTGTTTTAGTTATTTATTTTAGTTGCATTGTGACATTTAGTTAAACATTTTTTCAGGTAAGAAAACTGGCCATCTTTTCTGTTAAATTAAAATGTACAAATATTAAATTTAACTGTCTGCCATTTGACTAACTAAAGACATGATTTTTTTATTCATAGAACCATCTCTTTTATGAGAGATGGTTTATACCAAAGTTAATTTGGTATAAAGTGGAGCTAACATCCTAACAAAGATCAAGTTAGGGACAAACATACGGCAAAACAAAAAAAGGCCTGATGCTACGTTTGAAAAATAAAAAGACTAATGGAACTAAAATGGTTGGGTTTTTTTTTCTTTATTTCCAAAATACCGTTATTGGAATTTTAGCAGTTTAGACAAACAGCTTGAACATTCTGCAAAGTATGGCAGTAGCAGTAGTGTTGTTCAGGCTAAAATAAAATACAAACAGAAATCAACAAAATGCCCCTCACAATCCTGGTTATAATGCAACCCATCACAAATTACACATATCATCTTCATATTGAGATATTAAATTCAACAGTATATATGCTCTAATAGAATTATCTTTGGGAACTGCAGTTAACATGTTTTTCAGTCACTTGTGACGTCTTATCTGAACATGCCATGTTCAGATCCTTGACATACATAATGAAGGGATTCCAGATGAACTCTAACAATTCCTGTTTTCCCTTGAATACATATGTATGTAATCTTTTCCAGAGGGAGGGCAGATAACATCTGCCGCAACCATTGGTTTACAGTCGGTCCATGAGTCTTTTTCCAGTCTCAAAACAGAAGGAAGCAAAACATGCAACACAACAATCCCAAATAAATCCAAAATACAACAAAATAAATTCCAAAATATCACAACAGAGCTAAATAAATCCAAAACAAACACAGCAAATGTAAAAAAAAAAAGTAAAATATGCAAATTTACTCAAATCCACTTTGCCACATGTACGTAATGCTGTAGTTTGCATGGCATTGAGGTTCTAATAAAATTTCCCCCAAAATGTGAGGAACTTTAGACAATGTGAAAATGACACTGTATTATATTATTTTTGTATTTAACACTTGACATTGTGGATTTCCAATGAAGGCACCCAAAAGTGAATAGGCCTACATCACGTTTTTCAGCATGTACACCCCCCCCCCCCCCCCCCCCCAAAAAGAGCCATGTTAGTTAATTTCTGCTTTGTCCAACAAAATAATGTCCACTCACTGTTTGGCTGTCTTTTTAGAGAATCTTCAATGTAAGAAAGTGAGAAAATGTAATCATTACTAGAATTACTGGAGTCTGTTTTGTTGTTTTTTGAAGATTGTGAGTTTAAACTGTTAAGCCCCCAATCACTTCTTAGTGAACAAAATGTGAAAACATGGAATTTGATCAAAACAGTGAATCTTTGTTCCATTTCTGTTAACACATTTACATGAAGACATTATAATTACAATCTTTGTTTAAACAGTAACGGCACACATTGAAGAGGTGTAATGCCCTCGTCATGCCACTAGTTGGTGAAACTAAGTGCACATGTATTTAAAAAAAAATTGAAAGCAGGTCAATTCGCGTTTCCCCATCAGATACTGTTCCCCCAGATACTGGGGGAAAACACGCACTACGTGTGTCTGATTAGGGTGCAGCTGGAAAAAAGTTCAACTTCGCTGAAACACGTTGTTTGAGCTTTTAAAGTTTCTGTAATTCTCTAGATAAGAGCGCTGAACAAGGGTTCCAGTAATGGTGGCTTGCTGAGAGGACGCGCTCGCTTTGGCTCCGCTACCTTTCTGTAAAATCCTGGAAAGTACTCGTTACAAGTGACACTGAACGACGTTTAAAACAGCTGTAATGCCTTTCTCACAAAGGAAGCCCAGTAAAAACTCCAGCAAACCGACTCAATCGAAGTTATCTAACTTCACTTCTAAGGTGAGCTCTGAAGCTAGCTGTGAAAATAGCCAGGCTAACGCCACCACGTGCGAGTCAATGGAGGAGGAAAACTGCAAGTTGAATGAGAAGAATAAGACGGTTGAAGCTGGTTCAGAGGCAATACTGGCTGCAATTGCAAATTTGAAATCAGATTTCTCCTCCAGACTGGACGGTATTCTATCAGCAATAGAGAATGTAAAAAAGGATGTTAAGGAGTTCGCCGAGCGGGTTGGTGAGGTGGAAGTGCGGATATCTGCAGCAGAAGATAACATCACCAGTCTACAAGCTGGGGTCCAGGTCCTCGAAAATAAAAATAAAGAGCTCGAAGGAAAAGTGTTGGACTTGGAGACCAGATCGCGACGATCTAACCTGAGACTGGTTAACCTTCCCGAGGGTGCGGAGGGAGAGGACGCCTGCGCCTTTCTGGAAAAGTGGCTAACGGAGGCTCTGAACCTGGCACCGCTACACACCACTCTGACACTGGAGAGAGCACACCGGCTTAGCCAGAAAAGCACATCTAACACCGCTACACCAAGGACTCTTATTATGAAGTTCTTAAACTACAGGGATAAAGCAACTGTGATAAGAGCCACCAGGATGAAGGGACAGATTCTATTCAAGAACCATCCGGTGAGATTTTATGAGGACCTCGCAGCCAGTGTGCACAAAAAACAGAAAGAGTTTGATGGCGTGAGACAAGAACTCCGTGCCATGGGGATACGATACGTGTAGTGTAGTTGATTCTGCGTTGTATCTTGTGTGAAAATAATAGCCAGACAACCGCTGCTCTGAAGGCACTTTAATGCTCCTGCATTCAAACAGCAGAAAATAGTGATTGAAAACAGGCTTTTCTTGTCACAGTGCTCCACAGCGCCTTCTCCCACAGAATCTGGACAGAAAGAGCGCAGAGAGCATGCAGCTTGTGTAAAATAACACATTTACCTTACAAAAATAAAAAATGATTGGAACAATAATTAATAACTAAGCCCAAAGATGAGCAAAATGATCTTAAACAGTACACAAATAAACCAAAAAAATAATAAATAAAATAATCTCACACCAAAAGTAATGAAAATTCACATACCTGCATTCAAACAGCAGAAAATAGTGATTGAAAACAGGCTTTTCTTGTCACAGTGCTCCACACCTGTTTAACCATGAACATCACTATTTTTAGCACATGAATGTAGCATTTCCATTAGCAATGTTTCATGTAGCATAACTAGCTACATGTAGCTGTTAACACAATTCTATCACTGTTTAACAGTTTAAGTGCTCCAAAGCACATTATCTTACAAGTACAGTAATCAATTTGTCACTTACTATGCTCAAAAACACTTCTTGAACACAGAAAGCAAAACTTCATACTGTAATGACGTCAACACCGGAGATGTAGTCCCGCCAGACAGGGTTTATTAGAGATAGGTACAAGCTGCTATTTCTGAGGCTGCAGCTCACGCCTCTAACAAACGGGCACCATCAACCATTAGCTTCATTGCTAACTCCCCTCTGAACTCTCTCCCACTTCCGGTTCCGGTACTCCCGCTCCACCGATCCCCCGCCCACATGACAGGCCTATCACATGTGAGTGGGAGCCAGCAGAGTCAGACAGGGGAAGCCCATAACTCTCTAACAGAAAGGATCACAATGCAACTTATAACAAATACAAATAACCCCAGCAGAACTAAAACACAGAATCGTTACACTACCCCCCCACTACAGAGTTCCTCGCCCACGAGGGAACAAACAAAGTCATCAAACCGTCTTGGGGCCCTCCTCGTCCGCTGTGGGCGAGCTCCCTGTGGCGCTTCAGACGGCACCGCTGGGACATCATTCCGCAACAGCGGTATGGCTTCTGGAGAAGCTGGTAGCGATACTGGCGACCCCGACTGATGGCCTTCTGGGGCCTGTGGTGCAGCCCTGCCTTGGTAGGGGGCCAACCTGTCCCTGTGCAGTGCTAGTTTTCTCCTGTTCTGGAGCATCTGCACTCTGTAAACAACCTCCCCCATGCGCTCCAACACTCTGCAGGGGCCCACCCACTGACTGTCCAGCTTCGGGCAACGACCCTTCTTTCTCCGAGGGTTGTAAACCCAGACCAACTCTCCTGGTGTAAAGTGTCGGCCCTTAGCTCTTACATCATAGTTCCGTTTTTGACGCACACCTGCTTGTTCCTGTTGTCTCCGAGCAAATGCATGTGCTGTCTCCAACCTATCCTGAAGCTTTCTGGCATACTCAGGACCAGCTGAAACAGCAGGTGCATCCGGAGGGCGTCCAAAAGACAGTTCAGCTGGTGTGCGCAACTCTCTCCCCAACATGAGGAGTGATGGAGTGCACGCTGTGGAGTCCTGTACAGCTGAGCGGCATGCCATTAGCACCAGCGGAAGGTGCTCGTCCCAGTCCCGCTGATGCTCCGCTGTGAGAATGGCCAGCTGCTGTCCCAAGGTGCGGTGGAGTCTTTCCACCAGTCCGTCGCTCTGGGGATGTAGTGGTGTTGTTCTTGTTTTCTGGATGCCAAGACGGCTGCACATGACAGAAAAAACCCGTGACTCAAAATTTCTGCCCTGGTCACTATGAATAATGTCTGGCACCCCAAACCTGCTAATAAATCCCCCCAACAAGGCATCTGCCACTGTCTCTGCCTCCTGATCAGGGATGGCGTAGGCCTCTGGCCATTTTGTAAAATAGTCAATAGCTGACAGAACATAACAGTTTCCCTTGTCCGAGCGTGGCAGTGGACCCATAACGTCCACCGCCACTCTTTCCATAGGGGCCCCTACAACAAACTGTTGCAGGAGGGCATGCGACTGACCTGTCGGCCCCTTCCGTGCTGTGCAGGGGTCACAGCGGCGGCAGAAGTCCTCCACGTCCCTCCTGCACCGGCCCCAATAAAACCCCTGCCGGAGGCGGCGGAGTGTTTTTGTGACGCCAAAATGTCCGGACCCAGATGCTCCATGCATGGCCTGCAGGACTACGTCTTTCAGGCCTTTGGGGACTACAATTTGCCACCGCTCCTCACCCGTGGCAGGGTCTTTCCATGCCCTCTGCAGCACCCCGTCTTCCAGACGCAGAGCCTCAAACTTGGACCACAATCCTTTAGTTGCCAGCGAGAGCCCAGCCACCTCCTCCCATGGTGGTTTCAGTTGTCTCTCCACCCACTGTAACACAGGCTGGATGTCAGGATCCTGTTCCTGTTGATGCCTCCAGCTGTCTGTGCCAACCGCCTGCAGCTCCCTGCAGATTACTGGGTCACCCCGACATGATCCTGGCTGGCTCCGTTGCAGCTGTTCCTCCTCCAACCTCTCCCTCCGGTCACAGTAACTGCATCCCCCTGCAGCACAAGGGCGACGGGAGAGGGCATCGGCATTAGCGTGCTTAGCTCCAGCCCGATGGACAACTGAGAAGTTGTAGGACTGCAGCTCTTCCAGCCACCGAGCCACCTGACCCTCAGGTTCCTTAAAAGACACCAGCCATTGGAGAGCAGAGTGATCAGTCCTTATAGTGAAGGGCAGGCCACACAGGTAGTACTTAAAATGACGCAGAGAAAGCACCACCGCCAGCAGCTCCCGCCTTGTCACGCAGTAGCGCCTCTCTGCTTTGTTAAAGGCCCTGCTAAAATACCCCACCACTCTCTCGCCTTCTTCCCCCAACTGGGAAAGGACACCCCCGACTCCCACGTTACTTGCATCCGTGTCAAGAATGAAAGGGAGAGAGGGGTCAGCAGGAGCGAGCACCGGGGCCTCAGTCAGACTTTGCCGCAGACAGTCAAATGCTCCCTGGCACTGTTCGGTCCACACGTAGTCTCGGTTCTTCTGGAGGAGTTGGAACAGGGGAGCCGCTATACTTGCAAACCCCCGCACAAACCTCCTGTAATAAGAAGCCAGGCCCAGGAAACTTTTAAGATCTCTCTGGGTTGAGGGGATTGGCCACTCTGCCACCATCTTTACTTTGTCCTCCATCGTGCTGATTCCCTCCCTTCCAACCCGGTGACCCAGAAATGTCACTTCTTGTTGCATGAAATGACATTTATCTGGGTGGAGCCTCAGCCCTGCTGCTCTAATTCTCTCCAGCACCCGACGGAGTGAACCCAGGGCCGTTGCAAAAGAGGTGCCATGGACCAGTATGTCATCCAGATACACCAGGCACTCTTGGCGAGGGATGTCAGCCAGCACCCGGTCCATCAGTCTGGAAAAGGTGGCAGGGGCATTGCACAGCCCAAATGAGAGCACTTTAAACTGCCAAAGTCCCCGTCCCGTGCAAAAAGCAGTCTTTGGTCTGGCACTCGTTGATAGGGGGACCTGGTAATAACCGCTGCGAAGATCCAGAGACGAGAACCAGTTGGAGCCTGACACTAGGTCCAGTGACTCATCGACCCTAGGTAGTGGATATGAATCTTTTTCTGTCACCCCATTCAGCGGCCTGTAATCAGCACACAGGCGCCACTCTCCATTCTTTTTGGGCACCATGACAACAGCAGCCGCCCAGGGACTGTCCGAAGGCTCAATAATGCCAGCCTGCAACATGTCCAACACTGCCTTGTCACATGCTTCCTGCCGGGCCAGGGGGAGCCGGCGTGGCCGACATTTTATTGGGGGTGCATCTCCTGTCAGAATGTCATGCTCCACCAACCGAGTCCGCCCCACCTGGTCTTCACTCAGAGCAAAACTGTCCTTAAAGTCCACGAGCAGCTGCCACAGTTGTTCTTGCTGCTGGGTGTCCAAACCCCTACAGTTCTCTGTCCAGATCCTCCGCATCATGGTCACCGATGCATCCTCTGTCTCATGAGGCATCCAAACTGGGGGTATAGGGTATGTAGGTGTGGGGACTGTTGCGGCAGCAATCTGGTTGATCTGAGGTGAGATGTGCTCAACAGCTGCAATCTGAGGTTCTGTGTGACAGACCACGGGCCCCAGCAGAACTGGGTCAGGAACTGCGGGCATCAGCGGGATGAGGGGACCTTCTTTAAAGCTCCATGTCCCCCCTCCCAAATCCAACTGGCACCCCGCAGCCCTTAAAAAGTCCAATCCTAATATGCACATGTCCTGCACCTCTGCTACCCACACGGGGTGGGTGATAGATCGGCCACCTACATTAACAGTCATTGTTCCCCTCCCCTTCATAGGTGCCATGTCCCCTGTGACTGTGCGCAGCTGCACTGTAGTGGGCTGAATCCGAGTCCAGTCTGGCACCACATCAGGCCTCACTAGCGTTACTGTGGAACCAGTGTCAATCAGGGCCGTGCAGGGAATTCCTTCCACTGTGACTGGGACATAACAAAAATCCCCAACACAGGTGCGGCCAACCACTGCAACCATGGTCAGTTGGCTTTGGCTTGAGTGCATGTCTGGGGGAGTCTGGGCCAGGACCCCCTGATGATACTGTCGGGCCCTGCCTGCTGGCAATGAAGGTGTGGAGGCTACGGCAAGGGTCTGCGATGCCTCCCCCATGCAGACCCCGTATCGTTTCCCTGCTTCTTGACTGCTTTAGGACACCGTCTGAGGAGATGCCCTGGTTGACCACAGCCCCAACAAAGGACAGGGGCTGCGGAGGAGTCCCTCGTCGACTGCAGCGACACCGCTCGAACCATTTCCACCAACTCTGAGGCCCAAGCAGGCTTCTCCAGGTTCCACTCTGCTCCCTCCGCAGATCTGCATGCTGGTGGTTGTCCTCTCTGGTCCTCTCCAGCTGCTACTCCAACCAAGCACTCCCTCTCCACAGCTAAATCCAAAGCATCCTGCAGGGTTTGGGGGTGCATCAGCTGGACCTGCACACGCAGCTCCGGAGGTGACAGAGCTCTGATGAACTGATCTTTCGCCAATTCGTTCTGTACACCTGACTGCATGTGTGCATACGCCCTGCGTGTGAGGCTCTCAATGTCATTAGCTAAAACACGCAAGGGCTCACCCGGCAACCTGCTCCTGCCACTGAGTTTATTTTTAAAGATGTCGGGCTGTACACATTGTCCAAACCGCCTCTTAAGAGCTCCGACTAAGGCATCATAGTCTTTTCTGTCCTCTGAACCAAGCAGCAATAAGCAGTCCAATGCATCATCTTGTAGGCAGAGAGCTAGCTGCAGGGCTTTATGCTCCACTGTCCAACGTCCAGCCTGTGCCAGTAGCTCAAACTGTGCATGGAACGCCTCCCAGCTTGACCTACCGGAGTACTTGGGCGTCTTCAACTGAACAGCGATGCTATGGACGCCACCATCATTGCAATAGTCCTGCCCGCCACCACACTTGTTGACAAGATCGTTCGGCGCTTCCTGGGACAATGGCGTCGACGGGCGCAACTTCGCACCGGCACCCAGGCCTGCTTCGGCAGCCATTCTCGCTGCGGAGCCACGCAGGGAAGCCTTTGCCCGAGCCATTTTATTAAGCTCCGCACCCCACGCCTCACTGTCCTCCTCTCTTTCCGACTTAACTCTCAGGTGGGGAAACGCGCCGTCCATGACGCTAATGCAGCCGGCGGAGAAAACGAGCTAACAAGACCCACTCAGCTCCGCTCGTAATGGTTTACTTCTGACACCAATGTAATGACGTCAACACCGGAGATGTAGTCCCGCCAGACAGGGTTTATTAGAGATAGGTACAAGCTGCTATTTCTGAGGCTGCAGCTCACGCCTCTAACAAACGGGCACCATCAACCATTAGCTTCATTGCTAACTCCCCTCTGAACTCTCTCCCACTTCCGGTTCCGGTACTCCCGCTCCACCGATCCCCCGCCCACATGACAGGCCTATCACATGTGAGTGGGAGCCAGCAGAGTCAGACAGGGGAAGCCCATAACTCTCTAACAGAAAGGATCACAATGCAACTTATAACAAATACAAATAACCCCAGCAGAACTAAAACACAGAATCGTTACAATACCTTCTCCCACAGAATCTGGACAGAAAGAGCGCGACAGAGAGCGCGGAAAACCCTTATCAAACTATAATGGTATGATCTGTTAACTTGTCTTTTAAAATGCTGAACTGACGCTCAAAACAACAATCCAGGAACTCAATATATCAACAGTAAAGATGATAATTTGCATTTTCCTTCGTAACACATTACATTTTAATAAAAATAATAATTTTGAAACAGGAAGTTACCCGCTGTTTTGAAATGGATCTGTCGACTTTTCAAAATAAAAGCTGTCGGTGCTTATATAATTTCCTCCCGGATTAGCTTCCCACTTTACAATCTAGTGCAGGGGTCGGCAACCTTTTCTATTCAAAGAGCCATTTGGGACCGCCTCCAAATAAAAAGAAAGCGCTTGGAGCCACAACCCATTTTGAAGTCATATATATAAAACCTATATGCTATGTACAAAAATCGATACTATGTTGCGTTTATGAAATCAACAAACTGCTGCAGAGAACACAAAATTTTATTTCTGCATGTAACAAAACGCATTTTACACTTTGTTGATGCTCAATTTCAAACAAAATACCCTCTGTCTATTTGGGTCTTTGTATTTAAGAAATAAAAATCGAAACTTACCCAACCCGCACTGAAGGAAAAATAGAAACAGAATGCAGTCACCTGTCCTCCTCTTATTCAGGAGATAAAAATCAAAACTTATCCAAATATTATCCACCGGCACTGAACGAACCAAGCAAACCAAAAAATGCGCAGTCTGCTTCTGTGTCCTGTAGTACGGTACGGAGCCCTCTACGGAACATGGGGAATTTTTTTTCTTTTGCGTTACCTCGCAAAGCTTTTGCGTTCCCTCACAATACTTTTGCGTTACCTCGCAAAACTTTTGCGTTCCCTCGCAATACTTTCGCGTTACCTCGCAATACTGCACTGGTCAATTATGCAGCATAATTGAATACTGCAAACCTTTCTTACGGTGGTCGCTGTACTTTATGCTTTAATATAAGGTTATGTAAGGTTTTTCCATGAATGTTAGTATCTTTTTGTGAAATATCTGAAGTTTTATATCTTTCTTTAGGATAGAAAGGCAACACAAACCTATGATATAAACAGAAACTTTCCGTAAGTAGGAAAGAAATAAAAATACATCCTAATTGGGACTATTTCTGAGTTATTATCGTGGGTAATACGTCATCTGACAGTTTTGATTATGTCTCTGTTGTGTTCGTAGTCTGAATGGTTTAAAGAGCTGCTTTCAGTGCCGCTCCATCTTAGCCTTAACAGACATAAACATGCAGTAAAAAAATCGATTTTCAATCAGTGTTTTGCACCAAACAGTTTTTACTATTAACAAGTTTTTATTATTAAAAACACGACAAACTAATGATGGTAAAGGGCCGCACTGGGTTAACTCGGGGAATCTCGTCTGTCCGTGTATCAATCAACTCCAAACCTCTTCTTTATTCTGTCACAATATTGATTTAAAGGCTGAAGCTCCGTACGCTTCAGCCTTTCGCATCAGCTCCGAAACGGCCTTTTTTCTCTCCTCTCCCTCGGGATATTTTTTAGCAAAGACATTTGACTTCTTGTTGTTTGCCAGTCTTTTGCCACATATTAAGCAGACTGGTGAACCAGTTTCATCAGCGGTGAAAGCAAAATGATCTGTCCACGTAGCATTAAATGTTCTGCCATCTTCAGAATGTTTCCTTTTTTTGGATTTATTCATGATGTATCTTCCAGGCAAGGATCAAAAAGTCAATAAATCAGTGCGCTAAAAAATGCTGTCTGCCAGACATGTGGGGTACGCCAGGAATGCCTGTCGCACATCGGCGGACATGACGTATGTTTCGGATGCTAAAAATGTTCAAAACTTTTGTTTTAATGTTACAAGTTTACCATAATCTTCAGATTTAGACATTTATTTTAAAATGATTTTAATTTATAATTTTTTAATGATTTAATTTTAATAAAATAGTCTATTTCCCAAAGTCACTGGGAGCCACAACAGAAGGATGAAAGAGCCACACGTGGCTCCGGAGCCATTGGTTGCCGACCCCTGCACTAGTCGGACGAGGAGCAAGCGAAGGCGGTGCGACCGGCAGCGGAAGCGTGGCTGTCGAAGTGGATTAACAGCTAAGCTAAACGCTAACCCCCACAGATCGCCGCTTCCGTCCATCTTCCTCTCCAACATCCGCTCTCTGGACAACGAAATAGACCATCTGCAACTGGAACTGTCTTCAAAAAGAGAGTTGAGGAACTGCTGCGCTCTTATTCTGACGGAGACATGGCTTAACTCGTCCATACCGGACAACGTTGTTAGCCTGGAGGGGCTCGCTACTGTTAAGGAAGAATAATTTATAAATTAACTTTGGAAAAAAGTTTGGCTCTCTCTCTTCCTCAAACTCCAGGTCCTCTTAGCGGGTGACGTGCGGCCACAAGGAAAAACAACAATGCGTGTTAACGTCACAGAGTTACAGAGTTTGATCCCATACAAAGCAACGTATGAATTAACAACAAAACTGCAGAGGAACAGAGATATATATTCATTACCTTATACAGACAAAGACAGACAAGACAGACAAACAAAGACGCGTCTTTGGAGAGAGCTGATGCAAAAAAGCAAAATAGTGGCAGCTTCCTGAATTATTACTCCTGTGCACGAAGTCTTATACTGAAGGTGTGTCTTTCCTTTTTAATATATTCAATTAAGGCGTACCTCTGGTTGACCAACTGGAAGCTACCTTGGACACTCAGAGAAACTTAGAACTTCCCCTAATTCACTCCAAAGATCAAAGGCCATTTGCTCTCTGGTAAAACAATAGAGCCAACAGCTGCGTCCTGACCTCCTGGGTTCTACGGTCATTTTGGGCAAAGAAAAACATGAGATAAGATTTCACAGATACCTGTGGAATCCGGAGTCTCTCCCGTTATCTCTCCTTACATAAATTCTCAGGAGAAACTTAAATCCAGTAATTTCGGTTCAAGGAAAGGTTATCTTCACAAAACCCCATTTAGCATAAATCCTGAGCAATTTTCTAATACTAAACAAAACATTTTCATTCAAACAATCTCCATTTGATTCTGATATTGTCACAGATAGTACAATTTTCAAATACATTCATCATTTACTAGATTAGTAGTTCTAAAATTAGATAATACAATCTTCATTAAAAACATGCTATTAATACTTAGAAAAATGTCTTAGAAATTAAATGTTAGTGGTTTCAACATTCTATGTTGTATTCAGTTTTACACCATCCCAGATGTTGCTTCTGGAAGACTTTTGATCTTCTGTGAACCAAACAGGCTTCTCTCCTCCAGGCTCAAATGATAGTGCCTTGGGGGAGATGCTAATTTTACGGCCTCCTGTGCTCTGACAACACAGCAGGAGCTCCATTTAGAGATCCCCTTTTGATCTGCATTTGGTTCCTGTTGTTTGCATACTTGCCCATCAATAGTTTAGTTTTAAATCCTTAACACAAACCTGTTCAAAATTAAGAAATTTGTTCAAAATAAGAATGTTCAATATACCTTTTACACATGTCGTAAGATTAGCTGTATTAAGCACTAAAAATAATCATTTTTCCTCAACACTACATTCCGCGCAGACAGGAGCAGCGCTCTCAGCGGTAAAACCCGAGGAGGGGGGCTGTGTATTTACATCAACAACAACTGGTGTAAAAATGCCATGACTGTCGCCAGTTACTGCTCCCCGGACATCGAGCTTCTGACTGTTAACTGCAGACCATTTTACCTGCCCAGGGAGTTTACTGTTGTTAGCATCACTGCTGTGTATGTGCCCCCCAGTGCTAACACTAAAGAGGCTATGAGTGTTCTCTACTGGACCATCAGTGAGTTGCAATCCTCACACACAGAGGGCGTTGTCATCATTGCTGGGGATTTTAACCAGGCCAACATGAAGACTGTTCTCCCTCACTTCAACCAGTATGTGGATTTTCCAACCAGGGGAGGAAATACTCTAGACTTGGCCTACACCAACATCAAAGAAGCATTCAGAGCAGCCCCCCGCCCCCACCTTGGCTCTTCAGACCACCTATCTGTCATGCTAATTCCTGCATACAAGCCCCTGCTGATCAGAACAAAACCTATAGTGAAGCAGGTGAGGGTGTGGACTGAGGGGCCATGGAGGCACTCCAGGACTGTTTTGAGTGCTCTGACTGGGAGATGTTCAAGGCAGCAGCCACTCACAACGACCAGATCAACATCAATGAGTATGCCATGACTGTGTCAGCCTACATCAACAAGTGCACAGAGGACGTCAGCATCACTAAGAACATTATCACCCGGGCCAACCAACAATCCTGGATGACTAAGGAGGTACGGGAAATGCTAAAAGCATGGAACTCAGCCTTCAAGTCTGGCGACAAGGAGGCACTGAGGACAGCGAGAGCCAACTTGAACCGTGCTATCAGGTTAGCAAAGCGAACCCACAGTCAGAAAATACAGGAGGTTCAAGGCACTGAACAGTACTCCGGGCAAAGAAAACTGTTCCCCACCAGGAAGAGGAGGCACTCTGCCTGGACACAGCCGATGTGTTGAAGACTCTGTGTAGAGGCTAAGCCAAAGCTTTAAGCCCCTGAGGTGGTACACCGGGGTAAAGTTGACACGCCGATCACTTATCCGCTGATTGAAATGAGAGCCGTCCTTGATGTTAGTCCAGATAATCCATTTATTTCCATGACTCGGCAATCATCATCTTATTTCCTTTGTACAACAAGTCATTCCTCTAACATGTTGTCAATAACACCTCTAACATAGTTCCAGCGATCCACACAGCATTAATTCAATAGCATTGCGTCACGTTAATATTGCGTTGTGTTGTGTTGCGGTCAAAAATTGTTTCCCCCTTTCGGGTGGAACACACCTCTCTTCATCAACACCGCATGCTACCTAAATAGACAGCTGACAGATCATGTGACCCAAACCATTTAGAATACAGAAATGCATAATCTGCTCCTACACACCGGCCCCTAATTGTTATGGCAGGCATACATAACAATTATACAATAACAATAGGAGCAAGTGAATACATATCTGTTGATTTACACCCCTTGTATCAAACAAAGTTTGGTAACAGGTCTTTCAATAATATTGTTCTTTGTCTGCAGTTTTACAGATCGCACCATGCCTTTTTTATCACAGAAAACCGATATTACCCTAGCAAGAGGCCAGGAGCCACGCGGGGCAGATGAATCCATGATGACAACGACATCTCCAGATTTCAAATTTTGTTTCTGTTGATTCCACTTCTGTCTTTCTTGCAATAGGGGCAAATACTCCTTGATCCAGCGTTTCCAAAATAAATCTGAGATGTATTGAACTTGTCTCCAACGACGCTTCACATACATATCTGAGGGTTCAAACAGCCCAGGTGGTAAGGCAGGTTTTCCTTTTAGTAGCAGTAGATGATTTGGTGTGAGAGGTTCCAAGTCATTTGGCTCATCTGATAGCCTTGTTATTGGACGATCATTCAATATGGCCTCTATTTCACACATAACAGTATGAAGTCCATCGTCGTCCAATCGTTGCTGTCTTAAAACTACTCCCTTTACTTCTGATTCTTGACTGTAGCTTGAAGCTGCTGGAAGACCTCAGGCCAGCTGTATGTTGTGGTGCATACACTTCAATGTCACCAAAAATTGGATCAGACAAGATCCTCACATGTTTCTCCAGAAATACAACCAAATCAATAAAATGAGCTCTGTGGTCGTATGACTCCAAAATATCATGAGCAACAGCCCTCCATCTCTCTCTGAGTTTGTATGGCAGCTTAGAAATGACCATTTTCATGTTACTTGGCATATCCAACTCCTGCATATAATGAAGTTCTTCCATCACATTGCAACATCCTCGTAGAAACAAAGCATAAGCTTGTAGAGCTTTAACGTCCTCTGGTTTTATTGATGGCCAGTTCAGAGCTTTGTTTATATAAGCAGTTACTATTTTGTATTCATTTCCAAAATGTTCCTGCAGAAGACCCTTTGCTACAATGTAGCCACGTTCAGGATCCATATGCTGGCAGCTGCGGACCAGTTCCTTAGGCTGTCCTGCAGTGAACTGCTCCAAATAATACAGACAGTCAGCTTTACTGGCTTTGTTTTCCACTCCTTGTTCAAACGCTTTAATGAAAGCTTTATATTGAAATGGATCTCCTTCAAACACAGGAATGTCTCGTGGTGGTAAAGACAGTAGACGCTGTTGATGTACAAGTGCAGCAGTTATTTCATTTTGCTTATGCATAATAGTGACAACATCTCCATTTTGAACTTGATCAGTTTGATGATTTATCCTTTGTCTGGTTTGATTTCCACAAACAGTTGTTACATCATGTTGCAAAACATGTGATTTTTGTAAGTCCATTTGATCAAGTGCATCAAAATACTGCTTGCTCATAGAACTTTTCATTTCAGTCTGTTTTGGTCGCACATCCATTGTTTGCAGTTTGGTTTGTGTTGGTACTGCATTTCTTTGCTGCGTTACTTTACATGCTGCAGGATAGTAATCCTTTGCCATGACATTAAGAGTTTTATCTGATGTCAGTTTCCTTTTTTCCCCTTCAAAATAAGAGTTCATTCCGTCAGTTGGTGCACGGGAAAGACACTGTTCATCAGAAGCCTGCAGAACTGCCAACTTTGCAGTAGACGCAGCTAGCTCAGTTTCTAGCTCAAGCTGTTCCTTTTTCCTTTTTATCAGTTGCTCCTGTTCCTCCAGTGCATGACGTTCCTTCAAAACAGCCATTCTGGCAACCAGTGCAGCTCGCTCTGCTGCAGCTTTTATTTGTGCAGAGGAAGTTGTACTTGACCGATTGCTGGTAACACTTTTGTTGTAATGTTTACTCACATTGGAAACACTATCATTAGGCCTAATATCATCGTTATCCAACCCATGATTAATATCAGCCCCACTAATTAAATGACCAGCACTTTCATTTTTAGGTTCATCGTTTTCTTTTGATTTAACCCACCTTTTCACATTTTCAGCAAATTCATCAGTGAACAACATTTTTGCTTTAAACCATATTTCATGTTTTTCTTTCTCCTCAACCGGCAATAAATTCATTAATGAATCATGCATGCATCTTATTTCAACACACAAGTCAATGTACCCATCAAGAGACGTTTGAACTTCTGAAACCAAACCATTTTGCATCAACTCTTGTATCTTTTTCTTTAAACTGCTAGCTTTATTTAGCTTAGCCTTTCTACCAGCTTGCAATCGATCTAACCGATCAGCAATTGCTTTAGCAGAAAGTTTAACCACTCGTTTGCCCGTTTGTGTGTCACAACTGCTGGTCAGAAAGTCCTGGTTGTCAGCAGTAGATGGCGCACTAGCACCCGCTGGTAAATCCACGTCCGCTATGCAATCCTCCATAATAAAAGTCCGTCAGTCAATAGATTGCAACCAGTTAATTGATACAAAGTTAATTGTTCCTCCACTTCAGCAACCAATGCATTGGATTTATGCCATTATGTGTGCACACGTTTAGATTTAGATTCAGATGGCCATCTTACTAAGTGTAGCGCTACACATACCTATTCGATGCATGCATTTCAAATCCAGCAACAAGGAAATCCAGGTGTCCTCCTGAACGCTGATCCTGTCCGACGTCACCCCAGGGTGTCCTCCTGAACGCCGATCCTGTCCGACGTCACCCCAGGGTGTCCTCCTGAACGCCGATCCTGTCCGACGTCACCCCAGGCTGCAGATGAGCTGATGCCAATCAGCTGACGCTCCGTTCCCAACAAACAGGCTCCGTCTGCGTCCCTCGTCGTAGACAAACGCCATCCAAAGTTCCTTTCCCACGATCAGTTCTTGTCATAAACAATTTTTGACTTTTATGTAGAGGCTAAGCCAAAGCTTTAAGCCCCTGAGGTGGTACACCGGGGTAAAGTTGACACGCCGATCACTTATCCGCTGATTGAAATGAGAGCCGTCCTTGATGTTAGTCCAGATAATCCATTTATTTCCATGACTCGGCAATCATCATCTTATTTCCTTTGTACAACAAGTCATTCCTCTAACATGTTGTCAATAACACCTCTAACATAGTTCCAGCGATCCACACAGCATTAATTCAATAGCATTGCGTCACGTTAATATTGCGTTGTGTTGTGTTGCGGTCAAAAATTGTTTCCCCCTTTCGGGTGGAACACACCTCTCTTCATCAACACCGCATGCTACCTAAATAGACAGCTGACAGATAATGTGACCCAAACCATTTAGAATACAGAAATGCATAATCTGCTCCTACACTCTGAAAAGAGTCAACCCACAGAAGGCCCCAGGCCCCGACAACATACCTGGGCGGGTGTTCAGGGAATGCGCAGGTCAGCTGGCTGGTGTCCTAACAGACATTTTTAACACCTCACTGGACCAAGCCACAGTGCCAGCCTGTCTCAAAACTGCCTCCATCATTCCGGTGCCAAAGAAACCTCAAGTCACCTCTTTCGACGATTACCGGCCTGTGGCACTGACTCCCATCATGATGAAGTGCTTTGAAAGGCTGGTAAAAGAACACATCATCTCCAGACTCCCCTCCACATTCGACCCGTTCCAGTTTGCCTACCACCGAAACCGCTCCACTGAGGACGCCATCTCCTCCGCCCTACACCTGAGCCTGGCTCACCTGGAGGAGAAGAACACTCATGTGCGGATGTTGTTCCTGGACTTCAGCTCAGCGTTCAACACAATCATCCCACAGCATCTGGCAGGAAAACTGGGACACCTGGGCTTCAGCACCCCCCTGCACAACTGGCTGCTAGACTTCCTCACCGACAGACCTCAGTCAGTCCGGATCGGACAACACACCTCCGATGTCATCACCCTCAGCACAGGCTCCCCTCAGGGCTGCGTCCTGAGCCCTCTGCTGTTCACTCTGATGACACACGACTGCGCCCCCAGGTTCGCCACCAATCACATCGTGAAGTTCGCGGACAACACAACGGTGGTGAGCCTCATCAGAGACGACAACAACCTGGACTACAGAGAGGAGGTAGAGCAGCTGGTGGAGTGGTGCAGAGACAACAGCCTGATCCTGAACGTTGACAAGACGAAGGAGATGATCGTCGACTTCAGGAAGAACCGGCCCAGCCACGCTCCACTGCTCATCAACAGCTCGGCTGTGGAGGTGGTCAGCAGCACTAAATTCCTGGGGGTGCACATCACAAACGACCTCACCTGGACTGTGAACACCACGTCTCTGGTCAAGAGGGCACAGAAACGCTTGTATTTCCTGCGGAGGATGAGAAGAGCACACCTGCCCCCGCCCATCCTCAAGACGTTCTACAGAAGCACCTCAGAGAGCATTCTGACCAGCTGCCTCTCTGTGTGGTGTGGAGGCTGCAGCGCCTCCGACTGGAAGAACGTGAGAAGAGTGGTGCGGACAGCAGAGAGGATCGTCGGGGCCCCCCTTCCCTCCATTCAGGACATTTCATCCCAGCGCTGAGTGTCCCGAGGCCGAAACATCGTCAGTGACCCTTCACATCCCCACCATGGACTGTTCTCCCTGCTGCCCTCTGGAAAGAGGTTCCGCAGCATCCGGTGCAGGTCCACCAGGTTCCGAAACAGCTTTTTCCCCTTGCCATCAGACTGCTGAACTCTTAACTGGACTGCACTCAAAAACTGGTCTCCACTTCATACCTTGCACATGTACATAGCTAAATAACTTCTATTTTACTGTCATTCCTGCACTTTATATTTTATACTTATATTTATATTTTATATTGTAGCCTATTTTATTTTATTCTGGAGTAACCTCATAACATTGGAACCTCAAAACATTGTTCTGAGCCGTATGCAACAAAATTTTGTTCTGTATACACCCTGTGCATGCAAAATGATAATAAAGTCAGTCTAAGTCTAATTTATTCAACAAAAGTATTGTATCTGTCAAAACACTGAAAATCTGCCAAGTGCAAAAGTATGTGAACTCTTTCGATTCGTACCTTGTGGCTCCTCCTTTTGCAGCCATTACTTCAACTAAACGTCTTCTGTAACCACAAACGAGTGTCTCACATCTGCTTTTTGAAATTTTTGTCCACTCCTCCTTGCAGAACTCTGCCAGTTGATTGAGGTTAGGGGGACATCTGGCATGTACTGCCCGTTTCAGATCTTGCCACAGCATTTCTATGGGATTGAGATCCGGACTTTGACTGGGCCAATCCAGAGTGCGAATCTCCTTTCTCTTAAGCCATTCTTTGGTACTTTTGCTGGAATGCTTTGGGTTGTTGTCTTGTTGCATAATCCATTTCCATCCCAGCTTCAACTTCATGACTGATGGCAGGAGATTCTGGTCAAGAATTTGTTGATAGTCCTGGGAATTGATGGTTCCCTGTATTATACGGAGTCGTCCAGGTCCGGAGGCAGAAAAGCAGGCCCAGACTTTCACATATCCAACACCATGCTTCACTGTTGGGAGGACGTTCTTTTCTTTAAATGCAGTGTTTACTTTTCTCCAAACATGGCGCCTGTGATTGTGGCCAAATAATTCAATTTTGCACTCATCCGTCCAGAGAATGGACTTCCAGAAAGCCTCTGGTTTGTCCAAGTGCTCTCTGGCAAAGTTTAAATGGGCGGCTTTGTTCTTTTTAGAAAGCAGAGGCTTCCTTCTAGCATCTCTCGCATGAATGCCATGTCTATTGATAGACTCCCCGAGGGACATGGTCGAACGCCTTCTCCAAGTCCACAAAACACATGTAGACCTGTTGGGTGAACTCCCATGCACCCTTCAGGACCCTGCTGAGGGTGTAGAGCTGGTCCAGTGTTCCACGACCAGGGCGAAAACCACACTGCTCTTCCTGAATCTGAGATTCAACTATCCGACGGACTCTCCTCTCCAGGATCCCTGAATAGATCTTGCCAGGGAGGCTTAAGAGTGTGACCCCCCTATAACTGGAGCACACCCTCTGGTCCCCCTTTTTGAACAGGGGAACCACCACCCCAGTCTGCCAATCCAGGGGAACTGCCCCCGATGTCCATGCGATATTGCAGAGCCGTGTCAGCCAACACAACCCTACAACATCCAGAGCTTTAAGGAACTCTGGGCGGATCTCATCCACCCCCGGGGCCCTGCCACCGAGGAGCTTTTTAACCACCTCGCTGACCTCGTCCCCAGAGATTGGAGAGCCCAACCCAGGGTCCCCAGACTCAGCTTCCTCAATGGAAGGCATTTTGGTGGGATTGAGGAGGTCTTCGAAGTATTCTGCCCACCGGCCCACAACATCCCAAGTCAAGTTCAGCAGCACACCATCCCCACAGTGTTGGTGCCGTATTGCTTCCCCCTCCTGAGACGCCGGATGGTGGACCATAATCGCCTCAAAGCCGTACGGAAGTCTTTCTCCATGGCCTCTACAAACTCCTCCCATGCCCGAGTTTTTGCCTCAGCAACCACCCGAGCCGCATGCCGCTTCGCCCGCCAGTACCCATCATCTGCTCCCGGAGTCCCACAGGCCAAAAAGGCCCGATAGGACTCCTTCTTCAGCCTGACAGCATCCCTCACCGAAGGTGTCCACCAACGTTGCCGCCACGACAGGCACTGACAACCTTACGGCCACAGCTCAGATGAGCCGCCTTGACAATGGAGGCACGGAACATGGTCCACTCAGACTCAATGCCCCCCACCTACCCCAGAAGTTTGGGGAAGTTTGTTTGAAGTTCTGCCAGAGATGGGAGTTAAAGCTCCGTCTCACAGGGGATTCCGCCAGACGTTCCCAGCAGACCCTCACAACACGTTTGGGCCTGCCAGGTCTGACCGGCATCCTCCCCCACCACCGGAGTCAACTCACCACCAGTGGACAGCTCCGCACCTCTCTTCACCCGAGTGTCCGAGACATGCGGTCACAGATCCGACAAAACGATAAAGTTGATCATCGAACTGCGGCCCAGGGTGTCCTGGTGCCAAGTGCACGTGTGGACACGCTTATGCTTGAACATGGTGTTCATTATGCACAATCCGTGACGAGCACAGAAGTCCAACAACAGAACACCGCTCAAGTTCAGGGGGGACTGTTTCTCCCAACCACGCCCCTCCAGGTCTCACTGTCATTGCCCATGTGAGCGTTGAAGTCCCCCAGCAGAACAAGGGAGTCCCCTGGAGGGGCACTCTCCAGTACCCCCTCTAGGGACTCCAAGAAGGGTGGGTAATCTGAACTGCCGTTTGGCCTGTAAGCACAAACGACAGTCAGGACCGGTCTCCCCACCCGTAGGCGGAGGGAGGTTACCCTCTCATTCACCGGGGTAAACCCCAACGTACAGGCGCTGAGATGGGGAGCAACACATATGCCCACTCCTGCTCGACGCCTCTCACCTTGGGCAACTCCAGAGTGGAAGTATGTCCAGCCCCTCTCAAGGGGACTGGTTCCAGAACCAGAGCCATGCATCGAGACGAGACTGTCTATTTCTAACCGGAACCTCTCAACTTCACACACTAGCTCCGGCTTCTTCCCCACCATAGAGGTGACATTCCACATCCCAAGAGCCAGCTTCTGCAACTGAGGATCAGACTGCTAGGGTCCCCTCCCTTGACCGCCACCCATCTCACAATGCACCCAACCCCTTTGGCCCCTCTCACAGGTGGTGGGCCCATGGGAGGGGGGACTCATGTTTCCTCTTCGGGCTAAGCCCGGCCGGGCTCCATGGGAAAAAGCCCGGCCACCAGACGCTCGCCGTGGGGCCCCGGTGACCCGCGTCCGGGCGAGGGACCTCCAAGTCCAATGTTTTTAATCATCATTGGGGCTGCGCTTTGTCTGGTCCCTCACCTAGGACCTGTCTGCCTTGGGTGACCCTACCAGGGGCATGAAGCCCCAGACAGCATAGCTCCTAGGATCATTGGGGCACTCAAACCCCTCCACCACGATAAGGTGGCAGCCCAAGGAGAGGCTTTGCTTTCCTGTCTTTATTATTTAGTGTGATATGTAAAAAATTGTGCATGTTGCGCATACGCTCCGATAATATCCTGCAGGTGCCCCTGCTGACTCCATCATAACGTTTTGGTGAATTTTACCAAATAAGAAATCTTAAGTTGTAGAATAGAGCCTTAGTGATATCTAGTTGTTCTGAGTACTTAATTTTGTCAGTTGAGCAGAACCGCTCTGGCTTTACACATGTGCCTCTTTTCCACTGGCTTTAAGTCAGCATCCCTTCTCTACCTGGCCCAGTCTCGCTGATATAATACGGTTCTAATGTATTTGATTCCTCTTTCCTCCACAAAAGTCACAAAGTCAGCTGAGAGGAATTGGGGCCAATTGTTTAAGGTGATTGCATCAGGAAATCAACAACCACAGCAATGGTGGTTGAGGAGGGCCAGTCTTACCACTGGTGTGGCAAGCTGCACTGTCTTTCACCATCGCCTCTAGATCTCTGTCAATCCCAGACCACCAGACCAGGCCCCTGCAGCATTGTTTAAATTTTACAACACCCAGGTAATCCTCATGCACCATGTTAAGGATGGGTGCTCTGAAGGTGGTGGGGATCACTGTACACAGCTCTCTGGCAATGCAGACATCATTCCAGCAGGGAAGTCCCTTATTATGCGGAAGAAGGGAACTAGATCCAGTCCTCTTGAGTGAAGGCAGGAAGCTGGCTGAACAGAGGGTCCTGTGTGGACACTGCTTGAAGTTCTTGTTCAGGCATAAAAGAGTGCGCAGTTTTCACACTAAAACTTGACTGACAGAAAAATTTAGAAAAGTGCAGCCCACAAAAAAAAAATAGGATGCATAGAGCCATGTGCACACACGTGGCCGCGCACCTTTCCTTTATAAATCCTAATTTGCGGGAAATAGAGCGCAGCTGCTGGTCCGCCCTGTCGCCACCCTCAAATACATATGTAAATTAGTATAAATACCTGGAAAACTGAGGAAAAGCACTATTTACATTCAAGAGAGGTTTTCACATCATTCTATTCTTATTTTCTTTATTTTGTGTGCGTGTTAGCTTATTGTCTGAGGATAAATGCGGTTCAGTTTCATTGTTTACGTTTAAACAATAAAATATTAAAATCATGAAAAACATCGGGTTTGGTGCTCCTTGGTCTAAATAACATTGAATGTAGTCAGACTTCAGTGTATTTAGGTGAGTTTTGACGCTTTGTAGTTTGATATTGTCCACAGAAAAAGTTTGCGTGGCTGCCGCACATTTTCACGCCAGCAAAAAGGTGCATATGTATTTATGCAAACTTTGACGCAAAATTTTTAGACATGCCAACTTGTGTGTAAAATGTAGCGCCGCACATTTTTGTGTGCACGCACCCTTTATACATGAGGCCCCTGGTGACTGTGGATTCCATTCGAGCACAGTGAACTCATTGTCGTGTTCACGAAACCAGTCTGAGATGATTTGCACTTTATAACATGGTGCATTATCCTGCTGGAAGTAGCCATCAGAAGATTGGTACATTGTAGTCATAAGGAATGGACATGGTCAGCAACAATACTCAGGTAGGCTGTGGCATTGACATGATGCTCAATTGGTACTAATGGGTCCAAAGTATGCCAGGAAAATATCCCCCACACCACCACCACCAGCCTGAACCATTGACACAAGGCAGTATGGATCCATGCTTTCATGTTGTTGACGCCAAATTCTGACCCTACCATCCGAATGTTGCAGCAGAAATCAAGACTCATCAGACCAGGCAACGTTTTTCCAATCTTCTATTGTCCAGTTTTGGTGAGCCTTCGCAAATTGTAGCCTCAGTTTCCTGTTCTCAGCTGACAGGAGTGGTACACAGTGTGGTCTTATGCTGCTGTAGCCCATCTGCCTCAAGGTTTGACACGTTGTGTGTTCAGAGATACTCTTCTGCATACCGAGAGGTTATTTGAGTTACTGTTCCCATTCTATCAACTTAAACCAGTCTGGCCATTCTCCTCTGACTTCTGACATCAACCCACAGAGCCCACAGAACTGACGCTCACTGGATATTTTCTCTTTTTCAGACCATTCTCTGTAAACCCTAGACATGGTTGAACGTGAAAATCCAGTAGATCAGCAGTTTCTGAAATATTCAGACCAGGTTAAAGTTGTTTATTTGAGCAAATGACAAGTATGACAGGTATGTTGTTTTCAGTTAAGAATGGTTAAGAAATGTATATTTTAGGCTAATTACACATTATCTCCGATTGTTTGCTATTGTAGCAGCAGTTTGTTTTTCTTTAGTATGTTGTGCTTCAGTTCCTCATAATCCTAAATCAAAAGGTGTTGTTTGATTGGTGTGCGGTATGGTGTACGCAATTTATCTAGAATCAGTGAGTCTGTGATCAATCTCATAGTCTGTTGAAGAAATCTGTTGTCGTGCATTCGCCTAAATTATTTGAGTTTGGCTCGAAATAGTCACACCTCTTGAACCTGGTTTTTCTTTGTGAATTTGATAAAGGCAGGATGAACTGCTGGCGCTAAGTCCAGCCTGACTTTGTCTCTTATCCTGGATTTTGTAATCCTACTTTTGTGAAACAACTCTCAGGACATAACAGTTATTCTGTTTTACAATACTGTATGCTGCATTTATGGTTGTGCAACTGTTTTTTCCTTTTTTTTGTTTATTAGATAGTTGGGCTTGAGATAAATTTTTTAGTATTCGAGTTCCATTTTGTCATAGCTCATTCATTAATCTGATTTGATTCCCATTTTATTGTTCTACATATTCCTTTTGTCTTGTCAGTAGTTAGATTACATGAAATCTAACTACTGATTAGATTCATTCTGTAATTTAATGAAAGAGTTAAATTACAGAATGAATTTAAATTTTATTAATAATCTCATTAAGAATACATTATTATTTGTAATTATTAATAATTGCATAAGCCTAACATTAATGTGAATTAAATGAAGTGATATAGAATTATTTTTTATGTTCATGAGAGGAAAAAAGGTAATTTCAGGAAAGGGAGAACAATTTGCTATGGCAACAGGCAACATTATCTCAGCTGATGCCCCCTCCAGGAAGGAATCACAGCTAAATGGAATGTCAGACTAGGTGTAGCTTCTATGGAAAGAAAAATAACTGAGAGAAAACAAAACTTTAACAGTAGAGGACTAAAATAAGAACATGAGAAAAAGTGGTCATTTTGTCTTCCAATAGCCTAAGCCTATTGCAGAATCACTATAAACTTTAAAAGGGAAAAGATACAGTATGTTTTAAGCCCAAGTGTTAAAAGTGGGAAAATGAGAATGTGAAAAGATTTTTTGGAGTGTTTTACAAATTAATTAAAAATAGAAAACTTCTGTGTGTTTCACAGGTGATTACACTGATTTCTACTCCTCCAAGGATCACGCCACTAATGTCGGCATCATGTTTCGGGGAAAGGAGAACGCTTTGATGCCAAACTGGTACATGCCATGCTAAAATCTAGAGCAACAAACCAAATTAATAATACAATTTCATGAACAATATTTAAATATAGAAAGTCAGCTTAAATATAATCCTGCAGGTGGCATCATGCCCATGTAAAACAAATTAATTTTTTTATGTTTACACATGTTTTTCAAGACAAAGAGAGCTTGACACCAGAGGGTGGTATGTTTTCAATTTACTAAATGAGAAACAGACCTAAATAACATTGCTATGGTTTAACGTGATTATCTATCACTTTTTTATTGATATTAGAAGATTTGATTTAAAAACTTTGTACCAAGTTTAAGTCAATCAACAGAAGGTTTTAGCTATCAGTTTTCCAGTTGAGTAGGTTTGTGCAAAAACACAACCCAAATTGTTGTTTGTGTGATTTTGTTGTTCAAAACTGGGTTGTGATGTTTGGCAGGTTGAGGCTTCCAGTGGGATACCATGGCAGAGCATCATCACTGGTTGTGTCTGGAACCCCGATTCGCCGCCCTTGTGGCCAGATGAGGCCTGATCAAAGTAACCTCCAAATCTCCTAATGTTTGCCAGTCTACGTGTTAATGTCCTTTTTAATTTCATTTTGAGTTAAGCATTTTTGTGTTATTCATTAATTGAGACAGACAAACCTAGTTTGAAGATGGGTTTTCAAATCCTGTTTCACATCTTCTTCTCTTCATACCAAAAAATATAAGTTTAACTAGTGACCTGAGTAGAGCATAAAACCAACTTGAAGATATTTTGACATAGTAGAGACTACCACTAGCTAGACTTTATTATCAGAGTGACTTCTTTTTTTCCTCTTGACTTTTCCCTTGAGGGAATCTATCTCAGTTTGGCTTCTCGGACTTTATCTCCCACGCATCTTACTTGAGCTGTTCCTCTGATGTATTCATTTCTGATCTTATCCATTCTTATTGAGGTTCTCCTTGGGAGTGACATGTTCTCCTCTGCTACCTACAACTCTGCATCCTGACTCTTTGTCGTTGCCACTGTCTCTAACCAAACAGCATTACAGGTCACACCACCATCTTGTACACCTTTCCTTTCATCCTTCCTGATACTCTTTTATCACACAGCACACCTGACACTTTTCTACACCCATTCCAACCTGGGTGGACACATTTCTTTACTTCTGTTTCATATCCTAACTACTTAAAATCCTTTGCCTTCTTATCTCTGTTCTCTGTAACCTCATGTCTCCACTCCTCTCATTCACACACACATGTATTCTGTCTTGCTATGTTATATATATATAACCTACATTCCTCTTCTTTCCAGGGGAAACCTCCATTTCTCAAGATTTTCCTCCACCTGTTCTCTGTTCTCACCACAGATCACAATGTCTTCTGTAAACATCATAGGCTATGGAGATTCCTGTCTAACCCCATCTGTCAAGCTGCCCATCACCACATAAACAAGAAAGGGCTTAGTGCTGTTCCTCCATGAAATTCCACTTACACCTTGAACTCCTTTTTGTCACTCCTAAAGCACATCTCACCACAGTCTTACAACTCTCATACATAACACATCCTGCGCCACTGTAACATAGTTCTCTGCTACTCAAATTCAAATACAAAATTACTTTACTGATCCAAAGGGAAGTTAGATGTTGTTGTAACTCATTTTAATTCATATGAGTTATTGTAGGTAATTTAGCTGTTGGCAGGAAAGATCTCTTGTAGCGGTCTGTATTACAGCAAATCTGAAGAAGTGTTTGACTGAAGATACTCTGTTTTCCCAACGCAGTCTCATGAAGAGGATGGTCAGGGTTGTCCATAATTTTCTTGGTTTTATGAAGAATCCTTTGCATCATCGTCTTCAGAGGCTCCAGTCATACCCAGAACAGAGCCAGCCTTATTCATCAGGCTTTAAGCCATTTTAGGTCCCTGGTTCTGAGGCTGCTGCCCCAACTGCAGAAGATATGACGCTCTCAACAACAGGCTTATAGAAGATCTGCAGCATCTTGCTGCAGATCGTCTGTTGTCCAGACGATCTGGACAACAGACGAGGGCTTAGTGATGAACACCGAGGTATTCATCTCGCTATCAACCACCTCCAGAGAAATAGGGTTTGGTCTAACCCTATTTCTACAGAAGTCTTTAGACTTTCTTATGCAGTACCATAACTCCGATCTTGGAATCCAGCCATATGCTTTCTCTAGATCTATAAAAACACAATGCAGCACTGTCTGACCTTCTCTGCACTTCACTATCAAAATCTGCAAAGACTGAATCTGTAGTACGTTTTTCTGCCGTGATCAGCAGTAGGAAACCATACTGCTGCTCACAGATGCACACTTCTAACCTCAGTCTGACTTCAAAAACTCTTTCCCATAACTTCATTGAATTCATCAACTTTATACCTCTGTAGTTGCCACAAAAATTGTCCCTCTTTTTCTCAGCTACTCTCTTTCTCTGTACCCACACTTGCACTTCCTTGTTCCACCACCAAGTCTTCTTGCCAACTTTCCTTCCAGAAGACATACCGACTACCCTCCTACCTGTCTCCCTGATAACATGAGCAGTAGTTGTCCAGTTTTCTGGGGGCACCTCATGGTTAACCAGAGTCTGTCTCATCTCCTCCTGAAAGCCTCACAACTTTCTTTCTTTTTAATTTTTTCAGCTTCCACCAGTTTATCCTTGGCTCTGCCTTTGTTCTCTTCACCCTTCTCACCTGCAGTCATCCTACACACCACCATCCTGTGTTATCCAGCAACACTCTCATCTATGAACAGAGGTAGGAGCACACAGGTGGATTATGCAATCTGAAGGAATTCAGTGACTGCAAGGTGGTGTGGGGTCACTGACAATCTTGTGCATCGTCTGCACAAGATGTAATCTACCTGTGTGCCCCTACCGCCGCTCTTGTATGTCACCCCATGTTCCTGCCTCTTCTGGAAGAAAGTATTCACTACAGCCATTTCAATCCTTTTTGCAAAGTCTACCACCATCTGTCTTTCTGCGTTCCTGTTCTGGATGCCAAACCTCCCCTTCACTTTCTCATCACCTCTGTTTCATGTCCATTGCAATCTCCCCCAATCACCACTCTCGGACGTCTGTGGATATTTTGCATCACTTTATATAACTCACTCCAGAATTTCTCCTTCTCTTCTCACTCACATCCCTCCAATAGATTAGTGACGTGCAGTCAGGGGAGGCAGGTGATGCAGAGCCTGGGATTAACTGCGCTGGCTGCCATTCTATGGGAGCATGCTCCTCCTGTTTGTACGTCGGCAATAAAATAGCTAAAAACATTTAATGTATGAACTGATTTTCCATAGTTTAGCTTATGTATATAATGTACAGTGTTTTTTGTCACCAACTGTATGTATAACGTGTTTCGTGTGTTGAGGAGCGATCATAAACGGCAAAGAACAGATTTGAGGTGAGGCAGGCAGTTTTCTTGCCTCATGGCAGGGGGCGCTCAAGATCCCTGACATTGTGACTCCACAACTGCGGAGTAAGAGACACTAACGGTGAGCTGGCCATATAGTAAAGTCAAGTGCAGCGATATATTTATAGTTTTCTCCTCTTACCACAGCAATCACGTATTAATAATCGCAAAATAAACATTAAGCCTAAAACCATACTACTGCACCAGACTGAATGTTCTGCTCTTTGTGCGGAAAATATTTGAGTGTTTTTTTTTTGTGGCGTTGTTGTCAGGGGCTATGGCAACGAGTCTGCTCGTAGCTGCGTGATACCGTAAACCGGTAATCTTGAGCTTGTAGAGTTTGTGTGGGGAGCACCCTCCTGGATTTGTTTCTGACCGGGAGCAATGTATTTCAGATGGCAGGAGGACCAATGGAAGGAGGTAGAGTAGCTCAGTTTTTTTCATGGTCTTATACTGTCAGGACATAGTGATAGTTTTAACAAATATGTAAAAAAAAATCTTTTTTATAAGCAGCTTTAATAGCTATGAGCATGACTGGTAGCTCAAATAGAAATAAAATATTTGTACTAAACATTGTGAAGTAAGGGAAGATATATTTTGAGAAATTATATGACTTATTATGCTTAATGTAACAACATTTACCTTTTGCCTTTCAGCGAAACCGCCAATATTTGGTCCTTCCAAGCAACTGGACCTTGAGCTTGAGATGGTAATTATGCTGTTCATTCTATGAACCAGAGAGACAGAGTACAGAGTAGAGTGATATGTGAAAACACAAACTGTTGACTGGAGAAAGGGTTATCCTTCTTTCTCGTCATACTATATTTTAATGCATGTTAACATACATCAGTGCCATTGTTGCTGGTGTAATAGAAAATTTCATTTTTAACCTTATTTCATCTATGATGGAAATGCTGAATGCCTGACCTGGCAGTTGTCTTATAAACCTGGCATGTGTGGAATGCATTATTGGTACGTTTGTTTGACCCTGCAACTATGGGTGAAGAACTAGAAGTTTCTGTAGTTCAGCTCTCTTTCCTGTCGTTAAACCATTCCCTCCAAAGAGGTGAGGGACAGTTTATTTGTGGACCACAAAGACCACATTGTCTTTGTGGTCCATCTGGCACCACAGATGGAAGTGAAGATCAGACTTTTGCTGTGGCTATATGTAATGTGTGTTGTTCAGGGCTCTTCTCCTGATTGCATTCAGTGAGACGGGTCTTCGAACGTTTTTGCCTTCGAATAAAGAAACTTAAAGACAAAGATTAATCTTTCTCTTATTATTGAAACAGATTCTCATTCTTTGATAAATGAAATTTCCATGACTCTGGAACTTCCTTTTTTTGTAAACAGGCATTCTTTGTTGGTGGAAAAAGTCAACTGGGGGAGCCTATTCCCATCAACAAAGCCCATGAACATATCTTTGGGATGGTACTTATGAATGACTGGAGTGGTAAGAATCTTTTTATTGACATGACTTAAAAATGAGTAGTCATCTAACAAAATGTAGTACACAAGAATCTAATCATCCAGAATGATTTGAATTCAAACTTGCTGACTGACTTTTAAATCAAAGAAAACTGAATTAGTTCCAATGCAGCTCTTAGATGGGCTAATGCACAATGGAATGATTAAACTTACACAGCTGCTGACAAAGAACTATATGTGCTTGCTTAAAAGCTATCCATGTTTGAAGTTTATTCACATTTTCTTGAAGAAAATTATGCATTTGGACTTCTGCACAAGTATTAAAAAATAATAAAAATGCTGGTTCTTACCCAGATTGCTTTGGCCCCAAACTGTGTGCCTTCCTATTATCTCTGAATCCATGCTAATCCCAAACTAATTCTGCAGAGGGAGAAACCACAGATAATGTGCCTGCAAAACACAAGATTTTTCTTTTATTTACAGGAATTACCTCATAAATATAGTGGTGCCATGCCATAAAAATTACTTTAACAAGACTGTGAATGAGAAAAAGTAAGAATTTTATGGTACTTTGAAGGTTCTTTCTGAAGTCACCACTGGTTGCTATGGGGCTTTTTTCACCACTGTCCAGTCAGCAGGCTTCAGTCATTGCAAAAGGTCTCTTCAGGGGTCAGGTGTGCAGCTTTTGTAGCCTGTATGACTTCATGACCTCTCCACTTGCATCATCACAAACAGCACTGTCCTGTTCCCTTAAAACATTTCTTACCACATTGTGTGTGGCGCAAACCATGCATGATTTTCAGTATCTTCTGCAAAACTGCCAATGTGTGTCAATTTGGTCAAATCTGGAAAGAAATAGTAAAGCAAAAATGATTCAACATCAGGGTCTCTCCACAACATCTGAGAGTGCCTTACCTGCAGTTTGCCATAGACACTTCTCACCTGTGGAAACAAAAGACAAAAATCAGCAGGAGGGACGAGTTGGCTGTATTTTTACAGCAGAATCTGCCCTTCCATTTTCCAATTATTCTAAAAAACAAGTAATGCACTGCACTGCTCCAAATGCATAACATGAATTTATAGACTGTCATGACTGTCCTGTGGCAATTGTCTAAGCTGCAATAAGAGAAATAACTTCAACCATTTGCTCAGAGAAGTAAGAGGAAGAAGGATAAGAGGTTAGAATGTCATGTGAAGTCCAAAATCATTCCTTTCAGTCTTTTTTTAAATGGGACTGAAAGAGAGATTTCCTCAAGACAACCTTACCAAAATCCCTCAGAATCATTACTTTAAGAAATAATGAGATTTGTTTAGGTATAAAGCAGGTTTTAATGCCAAAAATAATCAAATGTTACAAATCATACAAACAAAACAGATACAGACTGACACTCATCATCCGGCCCTGGGCTCCAATTAGCATTTAGGGTGACATCGAGTGAAGCAAAGATTGTAGTGCGAGGTCTGATTTGATCTTATCCAGTAACACTTTATTTGACAGGGTGCAGAAGACTGAGATGACACTGTCATAAACATGACATAACACCTGTAATGAACATGATTAAGTCTTCAGGAATATTTATGACTGTTGTCATGAAGTGTCATTCGGTAAATAATGACACTATTCAAAGTTGACATTATTCAAAATGTCTTTGTTATAACAACTTGACAAATGTTATTACACTGCAAAAAGCTTTAACAACACAGTCATTAATATTTCCCCCTACCTAAAATAAAGTGGAACAAGTAGGATCAATAATAAAGTTGTCATTAACTTTTATTGCATTAACAAATTATTTATTAACAGTCATTAATAATTCATCTTACATCAAGTGGAACAAGTAGCACCAGTTATGAAGATGTCATTAAGTGTTATTAAAGTGTCATTAATGTTAATGCTTACCTCAAGTAAAGTGAAACAAGTAGCAACAGTTATGAATATGTCATTAAGTGTTATTACGGTGTCAGTGCTATACTAACATAGTCATTAATATTAAGTCTTGCCACAAGTAAAGTGGAAAACACTGGACTATTTATAACTACCATCATAGCTGTAGAACAAACCCTTTGTACATTGGAATAAAACAAAGGATAACTTGCACTTCTTCAAACAGAGGGTTTAACTTCTCTTCAGCATATTGCATCTCTGAAATACTGATTAAAACATTAAACAGATTTACTTTAACTTAAGAAAAAATGTTCTTTCAACAGTCCTAACATTTTTTTTTTGCTTTGATTTTGTCAGCCTTCTCCTTCGTTACAGTCTTGCTCTAAAGCTCTTAAAACAGGAGGATCTCCTTGTTGTCTTCATTTCCAGGAAACAGCTCTTTGAAGGTGTCCGGAAATGCTCAGAAATTATAACTGTCCTTGCAATGGTGTTGCAATGTTAATCATGGTGAAAGCCTTGTCATAAATTCAAACTTGGTGAATCTTTTCTTGGACACTCTCATAGCCGGTGATGACTCAATCCACTGTGGTCACTTAAGAAAAAGGAACAAAAACAAATGAACAAAAAACAATGTGATCTTAATTCAGCATTTATTTAAGTACCATTCCAGAATGCCCCTTGCTGCACACTCTCAGAATGGTAGACTGGCAGACTAATGTCTAGTTAACATGAATGGTTGTTATTAAGTGCAATATAATGCTTTCTTAATGCAAGAAGCATTATGATTAGAGCTGAACAAAATTATTCTGATCAAATATTTGTATAGCAAAAGTTCATACAGTCTACCATTGTTATTCAGAATGCATCATTTAATGTATAGTTTTAGGTACATGAGTGTAACTTATCATTTAATGAGTATTCAAAATTATTTCCAACCACACACTGTGGCTTGTGGATGTTTGCAAGTTTATTAATAAATAAATAGAATAAACACCAGTTTTACATTTGACAACAGTTGTCTAAAACGTAGCTTATTTACTCAGCTGGTGGATGTTCCCCACTTACTTGTCCCCTCCAACCCCCCTTCACATGGAGAAAATAGTAACACAAAAATGACTTACCTAATTTTCTTGGAGAATATTTCATCTGCTTCTTTCTCGTTGGTTAAACAGGAACTTGTTTCTCTCGTGGCTGGTTCTCATTAGCGTCCTCCATGTGGTGCATGAGGATCCTAAGCTAAGATCTGGCGGACTGTTCTTTCCAGCCCTCGCGTAGTTCCATGGCCCCCCCACATGGAACACCGTGTCTCCAGTAATGGCCTGCAATCCTCGGTGTTGCATGTGAACATGTTCCACAAAATTAAAACTATGCTAGGATTGAAGTGATTAACCATTTCAAAAACATGGCTAAAAACATGTCAAATGTAATGTGATTCTAAAATAAGATTGATTAAATATAATAAAAATATTGCTAATTCAAAGAAAAAGAGGAAAAACAAGAGGTAAAGTACCTGTAAAGGAAAAGGTTATAAAGAGTGTCAAGTTATTTTCTAATTCATGCAGCTTCCCCACTTGAGAAGGGATGGACATATCGATGTAAACTTTTATTAACAGGGATTTTACTCAAAGGACCAAGCAGTTTTCTTCATTTTTTATCCTCCATTTATTAAATGTGTGTCATGATATTACATGAATGGTCCAGAAGCAGGTAAAAACCCAAAAACAAACCCAAAAGAAAAAATAATTACTAATCTGCATGTAATTTTACATAAATTAATTCCACTCAAACTACAAAGCAAATGATGACAAACTATATAAACAATACTAAGCAAACCACTGTGAATCAAACCCACAAAGTAATTAAAGTTAAATGAACAAGTAACTAAACTTAAGTTCTCTAACTTTAAAATACATTCCACATTAATATTTACAATTACATAATGTTTTAATTTATTTAAATATACAAATATTCACCTTTCAATATTAATCATAAATATTTACTTTATAAATATAAATAGCTAATGCTAAATTGATTAATAGTTAACCTTAACACCCAATAACAACAATCAATTCAATCATTAAAATCAGTCAATCAGTTCCAGACTTCACCACCACAATCCACCGCTTCAGTTCAGACGCTGCGGTTATAGGCGTTAATTTGGCCGGTAAAGCTGGCGGCCCGCTGTCGGGATGTCAGTAACTTTGCAGTCCGATCTGTCTTACCGGCTGCCTCTCCGCTCGTTTACAGATTTGTCCAGATCTGCACAAATTCCAGGATTTCTGATGAAGCGTCCCCAAACTCCAGTCCTCTCTGTTTGGCTTTCTTTTCCGCCTTTTTTTCTTTCATTGTCCATCCCTCTTTTAGGTCCGTGTGGAACATAGTGAGCGCATGTTTTTTTTTCTTCCTTTTTCTGATTTGACTTCAGAAAGAGGAAAATCTAGAAGCACAGCGAAATGAGCAAGGACATTGTATTTTTCAGCATTGGGTGGCATTTCACAATCCTTCCACCATAGATGGCCAACTAACAGTCCACAGACATGTCTCCCGTCCAGACACACAAACACCCCAAAAGCAGCACCACTTAGACCATAGGTGTCAAACTCTGGCCCACGGGCCAAAGTTGGCCCGCAGTGTAATTATATTTGGCCCGCGAGGCAATTTCAAATTAATATTAGAGCCAGCCTGCCGGTATTATACATTGGCAACGCTGTGACGCCGCATTCACCGCTTATACTACAAATCCCATAATGCTCTGCTGTTTTTTGGCACGTCAATCAGGACAGAGGCAGATACGCATCCTCCTCTGTGTCAGTAGCACTTATGGTAGCGGACATGGATGTATTAGGAAGGTGGTGATCCGTCTTCTTGCGCACTCTTTCGGTTGAAAGCCCCGGCGCACCCCGCATCCCCGTGCCTCTCCCCCAAACCACACTGCTACCTCAAACTACAGCTGTCACTGTGTTACCCTACCAAAAAATGGCAAAAAGAAAGACAGAAAGTAGAACTTTTCTGGACAGGTGGGAGACAGAATATCTGTTTACATATGTATGTGAGCAACTTTTCTCTTCAGTGAAGATGACGAAAACGTCTCACAGGAGACGTCTGACTGACGAATACTAATACATTTTTTATCACTTATAGTACTTGTATTACTAATATTTAACACCTTGAGTAGAGTAGTAAGTATGGACCTTACCACAGGGGCCGCTTTTCATTGGCTGATGCCCATTCCACGTTACCACTTGCGTGGCCATCTCACAAACACATGCTTCCCCTTAGCTAAGTACAACATAATGGCAGTACTGATACAACTTCTACACCTTGAAGCCTGTCTGCTACACAGTCTTATGTTAGCTGAACAGATCAATATGCAATGTGTACTGTATCTGACATACACTAAAGATTTTATTTTAGCAGAAAAGGTTTTGGACTAAACTGTTACTCGTGTAACAACTCTGGTCTTGGTGCTAGCAACTCTAGCACCAAGTACAGTGTATCAGGCTTAGGCACACTCAAACATTTACCAACAAACCACAGGAATCACTCACTGATTTCAAAAGTAACCTACAAAACGATGAATGCCTGACTTACCCAGCCTTGCAAGAACTATAGGCATCAGTGATCTTGTCCACAGCTATATTGATGTAGAGGGTGTGTGGATCTGCCATTTTCCTCATCGAGCGAAAGCATTTTGCTGTGATGTGCACAATGTTGGAGGCATCGCGTGTCTCAAACACCTTGATCTCATCCAAAAAGGATGACATGAACTTCTTAGTTCCTCTGTCCGTTGTAGAAGCTGATATATTGTGAAAGTCCAGTAGAAATGATGCACTAATCGAGTCAGAAATACACTGCGGAGAATCAGTCGAAGTGGAAGATGTTGTTTATATAGAAACAATGCGCCGCGAGGCTTTGTTTGTGAGACTTGAGCCACGTGGGATTTTCTAGGTCGGTTGTGGGCGGAGCTTGGTAAGGTCCATTTTCCCCTTGGGAAGGTATATTCTGTTCTTTTGTATTCTATGGAATATATTGCTTTGGCTAAAAAGTTTATTTTAAAAAGTAGGTACACGTGAGATTTTTTTTTATCAGCATTATTATTTTTTATTCCTCTGGCAGTCCTTTACAATTCTTTGAACCTACTATCCACTTAATGATAATGTTGGTTTTTGTGTGTCTGCAGCTAGAGATATTCAAGCTTGGGAGTATGTTCCTCTTGGACCTTTCCTGGGAAAGAATTTTGGGACAACAATCTCACCCTGGGTTGTGCCAATGGAAGCACTTTTACCTTTTGCAGAGTCTAATCCCTTGCAGGTTTGTACAAATATTGCAACTTTCTGAAGACAATGTCCAAGTGCCATCTTACTAGACAAAGTTATATTTGTATTTTCTAAAAGTCATAGATATCAAATTTCTTGGGACTTCATTTGAACAAATGTTTAAATTATTAAAACCATCTACAGTACTTCTCACACATTTTATGAATTAGTAATCAAAATCTTAGTCATGCTCAGAACTATACTAAGAACCGTCATAGTCCATTTTGTAGGAAAATTATAGTTGAGTTATTGCTTACCTACTTGAATCCTGTGGCAACCACTTTGGTTACATCCTGTGGTTTACTTCTTTTACCCTGTTTAAAGCCTAAGTAATCCCAAATAGGCAAATTTGTTTTTGATAAATTTGTCTATTTGTCAAAAAAATCCATTGTTTTTGTACTCAATTTTTTTTACTTTTATGTTCTAAAATGACAAATCAGTCCATTCATGCTTACATTGTTCCACTCACAAAAAAGTTCAAATGTCACCTGTGCAAATATATATTGCCCATCATCATTTGTTGGATTGATGAAAAGTGGCTGGGAAAATGTTGCATATCGCCAAACCTTAGTGGAAAGTCATTATTGTTTGTCAACACGTTTTACAAATGAGGGGCCATATAACGAGTTTTAAATGCTGATATAGGCGAAACTTTAGTGGTTTGAATTTATTTAAATTAATGCATTTTGGTCAGGTCAGGTCTTGTTAATAAGTAAAAGATTGATGTAATTTCATTGTGTTAAGTTCTTAATGGAAATATTCATATTTTTATTAATGCACCAAATTAGTTAGTTTCTATTACTTGCAGCATTAGTTCTTCTGAAAATACACATATCCAAGTAAAATTGGTACTGGTCCTTAACGAATATCCTTATGGAAAATCAGTCAAACTGATTGATTCCACTCGAGCCCTTGTGAATTGAATAGAATTAATTTTGGAAATCCGTATCAATTTCTATTCCAGACCTCCTGAGCTTGCTAGAAAGGAAACAGAAAAAAGGGAGTCTGTTTTAGAGACTTTGGCAGTATGTCTTGCGCTTGTTATCCAGATAGATTCATTTTACAAGTTCGGATAGTACTGTGCACTGTACGAGCACTGTGAATTATATGACAATCAAGACCCCATAAAGGTGACTAACTTAATACTTTTAATTTCCACAACCTCCAATAGAATTTTGATTGCTTTAATTTGCAAAGCTTAGCAGATACAGCACACTTGCTAAGGTGTTTCTCCTAACAATTGGAAAAACAGATGACTTGCAAAAATCATATGTTTAAATATCTTTCCCTATAACGGTGATTGAGTGTGCAATTTAGATGTAATACATTTGCAAGGAGACAGAAAAAGAGAAGCTCATGCCACTTTGTTCTGGATTAACCCATTCATTCTCTTATTCTCTCATTATTTTGCCTAAAAGCATCTCACTACTGGCTTTCTTTGACAGTTGAGTTTTCAGAAGTGCAGTTTGGTACAACTTCATCACAGCCCGGTTTAGATATAAAAGCACAGCGCTCCCTCCCCACATCTGCCCGCCCAATGGCAAGTCAGAATTTGATGTAGTAAAGGTTGCCATGGCAACCTGCGAGCATTGATTGATAGTGGTACTCAACTTTACAAATGTGTGATGTACTGTATTTGCAATGTTGATACAGAGTGACATGGGTGACTATGACATGCTCTGACTATTTGGTGAAGGCATGGTGTTGGCTGTTACTGTCAGACTGGCTGCAGTACTGAAGAAGCAGAAAAGAATTTGCAAGCAAGCAGGGAACTTTGCGTGCAGAGTTAATCCGTGCAGAGAGCAGTTTTGCATGAGGAAGATCTCTGAGTGTGACTACAAAGATTTGAGAGAGCACAGAGAAGATTTAAAAGTTTTGAATGCAAACATTACAAGTTTTGAGAACAAAAGGATGAAACCCTGCTTTCAAACTGAAAACCTAAGCACAAGTATTGCAAGTTCTGAGAACAAAGAATTTAAGTTCTGCTTTCAAAGTGAAAATGTGCGCTCTTGACTTATGGCAGTAAAATTCCCCCATACATTTGTTTGGCAGTGGGTTTAGGCCCTTTGTGGATAAAAACTGTTGGAATGCAATTGTTTTTAGCTTGTAAAGGTAACGCCCACCTATAGAGCCTTCATCAGTTTTGCCTGTACAAATGAATCAAAATCTTCTCTAGAGAAATGTTGAGAGTAGGTCCTTCAGAAATTGTGTTCAGCTCTGGCTCTCTCCCACTGCACTCTTTTCTTTTCATGTGGGAAGCGATCCAGACTCACCTCACTGTTTTTATTTTCTTTTAAAATTTAAATTACAGCCAACAGTGTGCAAGAGTCCATCTATGTGTGGCATTATTTAAAATTTCACCTGTCAAACTCATTATGCTAAACAACAACTCAGGGAAAGTTAGCCTTCCTGTGTGTACTTTGTAGATTCCAGCACAGAACCGCATCATCAACCCAGCAGGTGAAAACATGGCAACCTCCATGGGTGAAAAATATAATGAAAGATATACATTTTTTGAAGTAATTATGAGCATTGGCATTGGCACAAACAGCATTTTTTTATTTAACAGTTTCCCTATTAACTAAAAAAATTGCTGTTTGTGACATGCACAAACAGCACAACATTGAAACATGTTGTTCAACTAATGTAGGATCCTTTAAGGTCCAATAGCGCCTTGGGCCAGCACTGCTTAGAATCAAAGCATAATCTGTGAAATGATATATCAAGACAAAGGCCTTCTTAAACTAATTTAGAATAGTGAAGAGTGTGCAAGAGTCCATCTATGTATGGTTTAAGTATGCTCTAGGTCAGCTTGCGTGTTTCTGCTACACTTTTAACCTTTTCTATAATAGATTTTTATCTGTTCTTCTCTTTCGTAAATAACCATGGAGTAAAAGCTCACCAAAAAACCTTTTCACTTTATTCTGCCATCCTACAATGAAAAAATTAACTGAACTAGAACAAAAATATTTTATTTAGTTAATTTTGTTTACTTTATTAATTTGATAGAAAGTCATTCCATTTGTGCTTCAGTGTTGTGACTTTGAGACCCCCTTTGTTGATTTTTTTTCAACCTTATTTTACAGGATCCCCAACCTCTCCCATACCTACAACATGAAGATGGATATACCTTCAACATTAACCTGTTTGTGTCACTCAAGGGTACACATCCAAACACACACAAGAAACTTGCAAATATTTGGTGTACATGGAACTGCAGATGAAAGAGTTTTTATCTGTCATATACAATCATCTACAGTTGAAACCACAAGTTTACATGCAGAAAAAAAACAATTTTTCTCAGTTTGAATTTAATGAGACCAATCTTCTCTTGTGTTAAGTTAGAATTATAATTATTTCTGTTTATAAATGCTAGAGAACTTAGTGGACACATTTATTAGGGATTTCTTTTGCCATTTTTTATTTCAGAAGTTTACATACAACATCAACATCAGAGATCATTGTCATTTAAACTGTATGACTTCTTTCATATCATAAAATTCCTCAAATATTTTTAGACAACCATGTCTACACTTGGAACAATCAACACCCAATCCAGAATCCTTAAATTAAAGGGGTTTTTCATTAGAAACAAACAAACTGTAAATCGTGATTTTAATTGCTTTTCTAATGTGCCGTCCAATTAAAACAAATTCCTATAAAATACATACGTAATGGAAATTCCAAAATCTTCTCTGACAATGTCTTTTGTATCGGGAATATAAAAAAACAGTCCAAAGTTTCAATTGAAGTTTCTTATTGAATTTTTTGTATGTGGGGTGCACTGTGGGGTTCCTTGTATCTTGTAGTAAAAAGGCCATGGTCTGAATCTTGGCCTAAGTTTACCTCCAGCAAAAATACATCTGTTCAGTGCATTGGGCTCTCTCAATTGCTCTGCTGTGAGTGTGTGGATGGTTGTTAGCACTGTGAGTCTTTGTGCTGCCCGGGTTGTACCCCACCCCAATGACTGCTGGAGATAGGCAAACAACCCTTGTTCAGCGTGATAAAGTATACACATACTTGAACATACAGGGACAATGAAAGTGAAATACCTCTCATTTTAGTGTGGGAGGTTTCATGGCTAAATTGGACCAGCCTGGTCCAATATATATATATATATATATATATATATATATATATATATATATATATATATATATATATATATATATATATATATATATATATATATATATATATATATATATATATATATCATTTCTGGATATTTCTGGACATCTCAGTCCAGAAATGTGCAGTCCTTGGCACAGCCAAGATACTGCGCAGAACCCTCAAGCTCCCAGGCCTCTGGTAGAGGACCCGAGCTCAGAGGATAAGAACCACCCGCGGTGGGTGAGAAGGGAATTTTTATATATATATATATATATATATATATATATATATATATATATATATATATATATATATATATATATATATATATATATATACTGTATGTGCATGTATGTTCAAGTGTAGGTTCTGTGTATTTCTTAATTCTACAGCTGTGAGTTACATGGACTGTCTGTGTCATATAGAGTTAGGCACCATTTGCAATTGAATGATTCCAGTTCCTAACAATTCTCAATTCAAACTCTATATAAAGACAGAATGACAGAGTCAAAAAAAAGTCAACAATGAAACAAATTTAACCAGTTGCTTCTGAAAAAAATACTCTCAATTTCTCAATTTTAATTGTATGATCTTTTTACCTTTCATGAACTTAATTATTCATTTTTTTCCACAGGACTACTTCTAACTAATATATAGATATCTTATCGCACATATGTACTTGAATATATTCATAACAATATTGTTATGAATCTTCTTTTTACATCTTTCACGGGAGAGCTTTGTTTTTTAAAAGTTGATTTGTGGCCAAATATTTTCTGTCTTTTAAGGTTTCTTTAAACAGTGATGGAAAAATATGAAGGGTATCTGTCATTTTGACATATCACACACACCAGACCACTTGGTCCAGACACGCAGAATTTATGCACATTAAATCCATCAATAAGAGAAAAATTCCTTATCAGAGCATCACCTGTGACATAGACACTGAGCTCATTGCATCTCACTATCTGGATCGCACTGAGCCGAGTGGTCCATTCATTTATTAAAGTGAATCCATACTCTCAGTTGCTGCCGCACACTGTCCATGGCTGCGCACACACTACAGCTGCTTTTTCTTTATTGAAATTTGACGGCTTCTTCAGTTGCTGGACTGGGAATTGAAATTAGGAATCAAAATGTACAAACTTCAATCATTCTGGGAGAACTGAAATGTTAGCTCTGTGCTTAAGTTTGACAAGTGATTCTTGAGACTTGATGTCCTACCCTTGTGTCATATATGCTAAAATGTTCTCTGCTTTTTCTCTCTCAAGGTCAGAACATGACTGAGGCTGTAAACATCTGTAGTTCAAATTTTAAGGTAAGAATCTGAACAAAACCTCAAGAGGACATTGTGGCATTTTAAGTAGACTCTAAACACAGACAGTCACATGATTATCTGATTAACCTTTCTCTATTATTTCTGACCAAATCAATCAGATGGTTCAACAACTTTGTTTCCGGCAAATAATTTCACGGACCTGATGTTGTTGTTGAATTGTTGTTCTTGTTTTTTGCCTATTGCCTTTGCCTTGATGTTGGTTGTTAACACCTTTATTAACACTGTAGATACAGTATTTACTTTATTCATTAGACTTGCCAGTAATCTCTGTAAGAGATAGTACTTTATAGAATTACCTGCCTTATGATACACTCACATGTTGTGATAATAAAGTGCGAAACTTAATTTAGAGCTTCAAAAAAATGGTTTTCAGATCCAATATATTGCAGAATAACAAAGGTTTGTTACAGAAAGAGACTGTGAAGGTATGTTGTCTGAAGAGATGATCATGATTTCATAGCTGCAGGCTTTCACAACTGTGAGTGTCATTACAGATGTGAGTGTTAAAGCTGTAATAAAATCAAGGGTAGAGAAGCAGAGTTTACAGTAAATTTAAATGAAATAATTTCCTCTTTGTATCTCTCTTTGTTTAAAGTACATGTACTGGACAATGAAGCAACAGCTCACACATCACACAAGTAATGGCTGCAATGTCAGACCAGGAGACTTACTAGCTTCCGGTACCATCAGTGGACCCGTAAGTGTCAGCAACCTTACTGCCTTGTTAATAATTAAGTGGTTTTGCACACACACACACACCTGCATACGCCCGCGGACACACACGTGCGCGCACCCCCACACACCCACACACACACATGCATGCACACCTACACAGTATATCTGTCTGTCTTTACAATGTCTTTGAGTTGTCTTCCATTAATTTTTCCATTCATTTCTATAGCCTTGCCCTGACCTTTCTCTAATACTACCCATTAGTCAATTAAAGCTCAATCGGCACCTTAGTCTTAAACCTAAGCTCTGATAGGTCATACTTCATACTTCATCCGTAGTGCTAAAGTTGGATGTCATTGACATAGATCCGTGACAAAAATTGTCAGTTTGTTGCCATGCTTTTGCATTAACTAGTCTACTAACACTATCTGGTTTTGGTATTTGCAGGAGACATGGATTCTTTTGAGAAACATTTATCTGACACAATAAAGAATTATATACATTTGTACAATACTTTACTAAATAACTTCTATAAAAATAAGACTGATGTAAAGTTAACTTCTTGATGGAAATTGTAATGTCGTTGCTCAAAGAGGAGGCTGTCTGAAGAAAACTGCGGCTCTCTGCGACCGTTTCACAAAAGCAAAACAGAGGAAGTTGAGAGGGAAGGGAAACCCCTGTGGATAGCAGACACTTTTTTTAAACAGCTGTAAACGTACATAAGAAATGACTCAAAAATACCTACTGGCTGTAACAGCCATAGTTGTGTGGTTTCTCGTTAACACAGCCTAGGTTATTACTAGTGATTGCTAGGTTATTGCTAGCTCACTACAGAAAACATAGGAGTGTGAAAACATAGAAGAAACGTGTTTCAGATGGACACATGGACTGAGACGGACCTATATATTTTATCTCCCTAACTCTTAGTAACATTACATGGACACTGCTATTTCATGTTTGATAATACAGCCATTCAACCAGGCTTTGTAAAGTTGACAAAGAGTGTGGTACTGTGGAATTCTCAGAACCAGTCTGGTTGTGAGTTTTTGTCTGTCCTGCTGATTGTGTCTGCTGCCTCTTCACCACCACTGATCACGACTCAAATGCTTTCACTTTCTACACAAACCGAGAACATGTATCTAGAAAGTTAATTTTCTATTCCCTCCCCCTCTGATGTGTTGTGCTGGAATAAACTGGCCAGTGATTGCTTCTTTTTTAGCTTAGCAACTAGCTGAAAGAGATAGAAGGAAAACAGAGAATTATTTATTTTCAACAGGCAATACGAGAACTGAAGATGAAAATGGACAGGAAAAAAAAGTTTTATTTAGCTATATGCAATAATATCATTATTGTGTGTAGATTAGGTTTCTTTTGGTGGATCAGATTTCTGAATTCTACGTTATTGATAAGTACTTCACATTAATAATGAAAAGAGTAAAAATTGGGTCACATTAAATTATGTTTAACTGACAATGCAGAAGCTGACATGATCACACAGTGCATTGTTGCCAAAGGTATATTTCTTTACATATAATTATGACTCTGGCTAAAAGAAAATTTACTTTATTTCCACAGAACCCTGGCAGTTTTGGTTCCATGCTGGAGCTGTCTTGGAGAGGGTCAAAGAGTATTGACATTGGAGGAGGAAAAACTAGAACATTCTTGAAGGATGGAGATGAGATCACCATCACAGGTTAGACATTTTGGTGTCAAAGGTGAATAACATATTCACATAAATATGAATCTATGGAAGCCTGTTTCCGCCACTGTGGCAAAAAATAAATAAATAAATGAATAAAAATATAAACTAATTATTTGGAGATACAATCCCGAAATAATGAGATACTATTTCAAAATAATGAGATGCTATCAAGATTCAGGATAAAGAGGACATCCCCTCTCGATCCGCGTTTCCCCATCAGATACGATTCCCTCCTCGTGGCTCCGCAACGCTCAGTGCACGTGTTTCGGCAAAGTTGTCACACTTTTTCACAATTTCGCAAATGCGCCCTCATCAGACACACTGTAGCGGCCTTCTAGGTTCCAAAAACAAACATTTCCAACAAAGGCGGTGGGTGATAACAGGTGGTTTGATTCTTGCACGCACTTTGACAAAATTGTTTGAAAAAATATTGTAATGTAAAATTTTATAATGTGCTCCTCACCCCTCTTCTGCTTTAGGTATTTCTGCGTAGTCTTATCATGAGATTGGTCAAGCTGCTCTCAAGACTTATGCAGTGTCATATAACAGCAGGGGAGAGCTCCTTGAGCCTGGAGACTAAGTGTTACTTAGATGTAGAACTTATCTGCCCTCTTTAGCATGGAAGAACAACCACCTATCCTTAACGATAGACAAAAAAGATGGCAAGACCATCTGTGTTAGGCTCCACAGAATCCCTGGCTGGTACATCACAATCAAGGGATTCACACCTCTCATCCAATTAAGTCTCTCTTCTCTGACCAGAACCTATAAAAGGAAGGCAGATCCACTGTTGGTCAGAGCAGACTTGACAGACTCCTTTGACTCTGTATTTCTGTTCTCACCTTGCAAGGTTTTAATAAATTTCTTATTTCTTCTCATCCAGACTCTTAATAAAGTAATTTCTTCCATGACAAATATATATGCTTTACTTCTTGTTAAAATATTGACAAAATTATTACAAAAAATCTCTTACAACTTAGTTGAAAATGAAAGTTAACTTAATCTGATGTTTCAAGTACAGAAGGTGGTCAAAAAAATTATTTTACTAACCTCCAGTCATCACACTGGACATTTGCCCAAAACAATAAACCTCCATCAAGCATCCGGTGTGTTCTTAATTACTCAATTTAATGGGTCTGACAGTTACCAAAGTAATGAAAACAATTCCAAATATATAAATTAATTACAGATTTTGGTTCTAACTTAAATATATTCTAACTATTTGGAGCCGCTGACTTAACAGAAGTGCAAATAATGGATATTCATTTTCATTGTATTTTTTGATTTGTTGTTTTTAAGACTAGTTGTGGGTTTAAATAGCATTTCACTGGCGATGTTTTCCGTAACATATAATTACCGGTACCCAGTAATATTTGTACATTTCCTGTCTACTTAACATCTTTTAATACAAAAACATGGTGGACCATCATGTCGGCACCCAGTTCACCGGGCTTAGCAAGTTTTCTGGACTATAAATATATATAGTCCAATATGTGAACTGATTTTCCATAATTTAGCTTATGGATGTACAGTGTTTTTGTACATGTTTGTTTTATATCATTCTTATAGCTTAATAGGAAGCCTTATTCAAACTGGCCACCCACATTAATAAAATGATGAAATAATATTGACCACAAAACACTGTATTTATAAAACGAGTCTGATGTCTAGAACCACAACGCAGTCCACGGCCGTGGGGTTGAGATGGTGTTGAAGGAGATGGATGAACCTTGTTTGGATAAAGAATGGCTGAAGATGAAGAGTTAGACTGGGTTTGAGGATCGAAGATCACGGACCGCAAGCGTTTGGAGCTTGAGGCTTGTCTCATAATGTCAGGAGGGGAGTTTATTGCAGTGGGTGGAGAGTTGAATAGGTTGTCCGAGTCAGAAGATGCCCTGAAGTGTCAGGGCATCTTCCATGGTAAGTAGATTCTTGATGAAACGAGTCTGAGTCTGAAGTGACGAACGTAACTTTGACGAAATGTAACAGACAGAGATGAATAGGCGAGCAAGGTATAAATAGGCTACTTGAAAAATTAGATATGTGGTTTGGGGCGTAGCCCTGCTCCCAAACCTAAGTTTGTTAACTTTAACGTTAACTCCATTTATTGATCATTTCATACACAAACAGCTGTTAAGTACATAAAATGCTGGCTAGAAAAAAAATTCGTCTGCAATACTTGTACTTTACAGAAGAATTCACCAGAAAGCTACAGGTTGTTGTTGTTGCACCTAAAGGCCCTAAGTTTTTCCTAGATGTGTTTCACTCGTGTTTTCCGGATCCACCGCTGGGTTCCGCTCGCTCCTTCCTGGGAGAAAGCTCTCGGTTTGGGTTGGGAGGCATCCTACGTTGGTTTGTCCGCTGCTTCATCCATGGACCTTCATCCATGGCACCATGTGTTCCTCTTCCTCATGTCATCAGACGTGTCCTGTACACTGTTGTGAAACATAGGGCCGTTCTAATAAAACACGATGTCTGGATGTGTACATGGTCTGGGAGCGAAGTCCCTTCTCTTCTAAGATCTTCCTGATGGGATTGTATGCTTTACGTTTAGCAAGGATATCACTGGGGAAATCTTGATCAAAGAACATCTGTTTTCCTCTCAGCTGTATCATTTTCTTACCCCAATCAGTACGAAGCACAAGTTCCTTCGTGGTATACTCCAGAAAATGTATCACGATGGATCTGGGGTTGGAACCGAACGGCTGTTTGGCAGCGCTGTATGCCCGGTGTGATATCCGTGAGGGACAGTTCAGTTTTAATAAAATTCTCTATGAATTTTTGTAGGTTATCTCCTTCTTCTCCCTCTGTGACCCCATGAATATGAATGTATTCCTGCGTGAACGGGCGTCCAGGTCTGTTAGACGTGTTTGTAGGTCTTCTTGTACCTGGAGCGTGGGGCTCAGTACGTCTTTGACATCCATGTTGAATTTCTCTACCTCGGTTATTCGCTGCTCAGCCTCCTCAACTCTGTTCATTACGTCTTTCAGGTCTGCAACAATGTCGTCAAGCTGTTTCCCCATCTCTTTTCTAAACTCAGACATTTTGTAAATGTAAATCATCAAGTATCAAATAGTGAACTGTTTGATACAATGTTTTCAGAAATGTCTGTTGTTCCCTTTGACTTTGTCTCGTGTTTGATTACGCTTTACGGACTGATGGGCACATATTATATCCTCTTTTATCAGTACTCCAGTAAGCTGACACTGTTTTGACAGTTTTGTCTTGTTGAATTTTGTTTTTGTTGTATTTGTTTACTTTTTGTTGTTGTTTTTCTTCTGCCTTGGCTGTTTAACTTTGAAAAATCATAAATAAATGTATAAAAAAAAGAATATAGGTTATTTTGACTGAGGGAAATTTTTCTTGGGCAAAATGTTACATACAGTAGTTGTGAATGAAATTATTAAACGAACACACAAGGATAAACTCAAGGTCAAAACAGTCAACAATAGTACAACAAGTTTAGGCTACAATATGAGATGTCAGCTGTAGGATGCAGCATGGGAAGATGTTAATGTGTTGTGGAATGAACACTGCTGGGAGAAGGAATTGAACAGAGAAGAAAACAAGCAGGCACTTGGAATAAGTAAAGACGAAAGAATGAGGGAAAAAAAACAGTTAAAAAGCTTTGCAGAAACCAGATCCTAAAAGGGCATTTGAAGAAATGGCATATTAATAATAATGGCATAATAAGTCAGTAAATGGCATATTACTGAAACCACACCACTTAACTTTAGGATACTAATCAATATTTAAAAAATACAGAGCGATGTAGACTTAGTAATAAGTGTATTCAATAACTACTTAACCTTGTTATTTTTTAAGTTACTTTTACACTGATAACCAAGCCTCGTCATAACTTTAAAACGTTTATGTATTGTTTTGATGTATGCTGTCTAATTATTGTTATATTCTTCTGTATCGGCTGAATGATGTCAGTAATATTTTGTAATAATGATTATTTCTTCTTAGGTTACTGTGAAGGAGATGGATACAGGGTGGGGTTCGGACTCTGCAAAGGAATCATCCTCCCAGCCCTAAATGACTAAAACCAACAGTTATTGCTGAAGTCATCATTTCACGGAATATATATATATATAGTATATATAAAGCCTCAGTAAACAACATTATTTGTTTTTGTATCCCTCGCTCAATAAAAACCAGTTCACCTTAGTCTCCACAGCATCAGCATTTTCTAAACTCATTCAAAACTGCATACTATAGATATGGTTCTTACCACTTAAAGCTGCAATATGTAACTTTTACCAAAATTTGGTCAAACTGTCACCGTGTTTCGACAATATAATATGAGACAGATAATCTGTGAAAAGATTGAGCTCCTCCACTTCCTCCCAGTAGTATTACTTCTGTTGTCTGCAAAACTGCACCTCTCCCAATCAAAAAACAATCAATCGAAGCCATGAGGAAGATCTTAGGACTGTTAAACATGCTTATGTACAGTATGTACTACCTAATGTGTTACTGATGATGAGACAACTTACTGTTCCAGGAAAACGATTTATCTGCCGTCATCAGTGATGATGCTAAATAGTCTTAGCAAGCTCCATTGTGGTGACCCAGCTGTTGGTACCAGACGGGACAGGGAGATGATGTGAGCAGCATGTACATGAGGTGACTGACATCTCTAAGACCTCCTCCTGGTACTGATTTGTTCTTTCTGATGGAGCAGTGTATTTCTGTAGATCAATCTCTTTCAAACTGTGGTCCTCAAGGTACTGCATGTAAACAACCTTTTATCTTACATAATGTGAGCACAAAGTGCGACTCTATAATTAACTCACCAAAGGATTGTGTTTAAAAATAATAATGAAGCTTGCCGAGATGTTCAGATGTTCTTGTTCAACTGTTTTTTTAGTTGTACTGGAAAATGATGTTTGTGTCTTAATTTCCCAAATACTGAATTTGAATTGAGAATGGAGCATTATTTTTATAAATAATAAACTGAAGCCTTATTGTAAATTCAAACTGGAAGACTCTTCAGCCCTACCTGCGTTACGTTCATCTGCTGCAGCCTATCAACATCAGACCATGCCTCGTCTTAGCGAGTCATCAGTCAACCTTCTGTTTATAAGGACCTTCATCCATGGCACCATGTGTTTTCCAGGGGGGAAGATGTCACCAATCAGCATCGCAAAATGTTCATCCAAGCTTAACCCAATTCACAGCACAGTGTCTTTTGTGGAGGTCAGAGTTCCTTCTCCCATAAATTAATTTGTAAAAAAAAAAATTAACTTTAAGAATAAAACTTTTTAATCACTGTCTTTCTCTGTGTGAGTCTCTCCAGATTGAAATACAGTCTTGTTTGAAAAACAAAAATACATAAGTGAGGCGTGCCGTGGTGACGTAGCGGTTAGCGCGACCCGTATTTGGAGGCCTCGAGTCCTCGACACGGCCGTCGCGGTGACTCCCGGACCCGACGACATTTGCCGTATGTCTTCCCCCGTTTCCTGTCAGCCTACTGTCATATAAGGGACACTAGAGCCCACAAAAGACCCCCTGGAGGGGTAAAAAAATAAAATAAAAATACATAAATGGGTTAAGACTGGGTCACTCAAAAAGAAAAAAAAAAACTGAAGGTATCGGAAAGAAAACGCCAGGACTGCTTATATGATCAGACGAAGTGTCAGGTTTAAACACCTATTGAGACAGATTTAACAAACACAAGAAAGACAAGAGAGTAGATTCTTTTGTACTCGCGAGGAGAACAGCCAGAGATATGTTTTCAGTCACACATCTCTTCCGTTCTCAAAACATATGTGTCCGTTCTCCCTTTTTATTGCTGTTAGGATCCCTGTTACAGAGAGCGTCTCAAAGGGGTGGGGAAAACACTTCAATCACATGATTGCAAAGCAAATGCTAGTCACTAACAAAACACATGATATCTACACACTAGATTATTCTGTTCCAGACACAGGGTAAAACAGAGCAAGTTGTACGTCTTCACAGCGATGGTTTTATAGCTATCTAACAGGTCAAGGATGCAGAGGTTTCTGTTGAACGATAACCCTGTTGAAAACAGTTGTCTCTGCTCTTCCTCAGAGAGGCCTTCTGAGAGAGGAATCAAAGTAATTCAACAACACAGAAACTTCCTTTATGCTAAGATGAAACAAATAAAGGCATATAAGACAAGAACATTATAAAGGCACATGAAACAACAAATATTTGATAACATTATATACAATTTACCTAACAGGAAGCCAAGTTATACCTCCTAAGAGTATTGATGTGTCATTCATAAGCGATTCAATTTCTTTGAACAAGTCTATGCCATAAAAAAATCTCCTTTGGTGAAAACCTTTTACAACTTTGCTTGCTTGTAAAGCTCTGCTCGCATGTCAACAAATGTTGATATTTTTATTTAATCTTTAAATAAATACAATTGAAATACATTTTTATATGTAATAATGCATACAAGGATTATTGTTTCTGCCAAAGCAATGCAAGTCGATTTTTCTTTTATTATGCTTCTAAACTACTAATAGCCCAAAAAGTATGTTAATGCACACAACACAACTTCTTTTTTGATTTCCATGTGTTTGATATCATTGGAAAACTTAGAATCCACACTGTCAGAGACTGCAAATAACTCAAGTAGACTTAGTTATTTAATCTTCTCAAACTTTAAACCCCTTAGTTGTAGCAATCATAACAACATTCCTTTTGGGATTAAACATGATGTCAAACTGGACACAATATACACAGCGTACTGTATATATTGACTGGCTTACAGCAGCCACTACCGCAGTGACTGCTGCAAGCCAGCACTTTAGGGAGACAAAAGGACCAGATCGTCATTAAATGATTTACAAGATGTTTACCCATCGTACACCCAGTCTTGCAATCATTTTATTCAGTGGTGTCCAAAGTCGGTCCTCAAGGGCCAGCAGCCTGCATGTTTTAGTTCTCCTGGTGGTAGTAACAACCTTTTCAGCATGTCAATGTTCTTCTTGGGCACTAATGAGCCATCATTTGATCCAGGTGCCAGCATCCTAAAACATGCAGGATGCCGGCCCTCAAGGACTGACTTTGGGTACCACTGATTTAATTTAACAGAGAAATCATCAAGGTACAATATAAAAAGAACACCAGACAAAATTCCACCTTGTCTGACTCCATTAGATACAGAAAAAGGTTCAGAAACCTTCGAATTCCACTTAATTTGTATAGACTGATGAGGATACCAATAATGTAATATCCTGATTAAATATGCAGGGACGTCTCTACTTTGCAGTTTGATAAACAACTTATGGTGGTTAACTCTGTCAAAAGCTTTAGATGCAACCAAAAAAAACATAAAAACAGAAGTATTCTGTCTCATATTTACTTACAATTTCTTTCAATTAATAAATACATAAATCAGTACTGAGCTTACTTTTAAAACCTAATTGATTATCAGTTGTTGTTATACACTCTTGAAGTATTTCTAATAGAATATGTTCCAAAAGTTCAGACAATACACTGGCCAAGGCTATTGATCTGTATTTAACAATACTTGATATCTTCCCAGTTTTTCATTTTACTCCTGACAAAAAGTACTGATAACATGGAGTCAGGCAAAAGGCCATGTTTTAGAAAACTTCTAAAGTACAAAGTAACACATGAACTCCTTGATTAATGTACCTCAGGTGCTCTGCTTATAAATGGTCAAGACCCCATGCTTTATTTAATGACATTTGCTCAATAGCAACATACAATCATACCATCATTAGGTCAATATTGCCAACACTGAACCTCTGACTATTTACACAGATAAAAATTCCACAGTAATGCTTCCTCCATATTTCCGCAATATTCTTATCTCCAGTAACCCCTCAATAATTGTTGACAGCAGAGGCTTACTGCTATTAATTAACTTTATCTCATTCTAAAACTTTTGTGATGGGGTTTATTTGCCAGGGAGTTTACCCACATTCTCTGATCATTCCTTTTAATATAACAGACAGCATTCTTAAGCTTAGCATTTGCAATTTTCTTAAGCTCCAAAGTCTTTCCAGATCTTGGCTTCTCTATAGCAACCCAGTCCTTATAGGCTGCTCTAGACTTAGCATGCAACACAGAGGCATATTGTGTAGCGGCCTCTAGGAGTGAACAGCCAGACGCAGGGAGTTCCAAACGGGTGCAGTTTATTATTAACCTTCCTTGTCTGACACCGTGAAAACTGCAGTATAAACAAAGGATACATGATGTATAAATAAACATAAATGTTCACAAAACACAATTGCGCACATTCCTACCTCGTTCTGCTTCCCAAGAGCGCTATTTTACAGATTTTCTTTACTTTTCCTTAGGCTCTAACGCTCACTCGGCGTGGTTAGCAAACAGGAAGTGCCTAACACAAAAATACGCGAAGAAGAACTCTACCGCTCTATAAAATAAATTCACAAATCAACCACTAAGTGTCACTGTGGTACCAATAAACAAAAAGAAGAATTTCACCATTTAGTAGCTATTTACACTCCCACCAAATCCTGTCTCAATAAATGAACAAAAGAAGACATGAGGAAAGTAATTGAACAGGATTTCTTGACTCTACTAAATGAGCATGTCTGCAGAAAAGAATAACGTGGTGAATAAACTGTACAAAGGTTGTTTATCACTTCTCATCATTTTCCAAAAGAAGAACCAATTTCTGGATTGGTCTCTCAATAATTGAGAGTTTGGAAGAGGAATTGGACTTTCGCTCTCCGACTTGAACTTTGACTCGACGGACCAATCCATCATCGCCTTGAACAGTTTCAACCACTCGTCCTAGTTGCCACTGATTTCTTGGAAGGTTGTCGTCTTTGATAATGACAATGTCCCCTTTCTTGAGGTTGCGCTGAGCTGAGTGCCATTTCTGTCTCATGGAAATGTTCAACAAATATTCCCTTTTCCAACGACTCCAAAATTGTTCAATGAGATACTGCACTCTCCTCCACCTCTTTGTGGCATATAGGTCCTCTTTGACAAACACTCCAGGGGGAGGAAGAGAAACCTTAGATTTCATCATAATGAGATGGTTCGGTGTTATGGGCTCCAATGCTCGTGGATCATTGATTCCATCCACTGTTAATGGGCGGCTGTTTACAATAGCCATTGCCTCATATAACAATGTCCTGAGGGAGGCGTCATCGAGTCGGCCTGAGCACTGTGCAAAAGTAGCATTCAACACATTTCTGATGGTTCTGATCTGTCTTTCCCAGATACCACCTGCATGACTGGCAGAGGGGGAATTGAAAACAAATTCACACTGTTTGTCCGTCAAGAAAACTTCAAGTAACTTAGTGTCACATTGTTTCAGTGCTTGTGTGAACTCGTTCCTGGCACCAACAAAATTAGAGCCTTGGTCACAGTGCAGTTGTCTTACAGCTCCTCTAATGCTGATAAAGCATCTCAGTGCATTTATGAAAGAGTCAGTCGACAGGTCTTCGAGCATTTCGATATGGACAGCTCTAGAGTAGAGACATGTGAAAATTAGACCATATCTTTTGTATTCTTTGCGGGCTTTCTTCACAATGAAAGGGCCAAAACAGTCCATGCCGCTATATGTGAAAGGTGCAGAGGATTCGACGCGTTCTTTAGGAAGGTCAGCCATTCTCTGCTTTTCTGTTGGCCGCCTAAGTTTTCTGCAAAACACACAATCGCGTATCATCTTGGCCACCAACTTACTCCCACCAATGACCCAGAAGCCGTTGGTTCTAAGTTCCATTTGTGTCTGGCCTCGACCCTGATGACATGTCTTAGCATGGTAGTGGGACACAATCAGCTTAGTAATATGACTGTTGTTGGGTAGTATCACTGGGTGTTTGACTTTAAGACAGAGAGATGACTGCTTTAATCTTCCACCGACACGAAGAAGCCCTTCAGACCAGATGAGATCACAACTGAAAAGAGCGCTGGTGTTTGGAATGTTCTTTTCACCTTTAAGCAATTTTACTTCATTTGGGAAGGTTTGTTGTTGTACAATCTTAATCACTGTTTCAGCAGCCTTTTCACGTTCGTCAACAGTCACATGTTCGCCATGTTGTTGCTTTGAACCTAGTCTCTTGATTCTGGCAACTACCTTGAGGAGTGTTGTCCAAGAGGAAAATCGATTCAGGCGATTGAGGATATCATTACTACATTTGACATCAGTTGCGAGCACCTGAATTGTCTTGACTTCAGGATCACCGACTAGTAATTCCGTTGGAGTGCTGGTCGTCAGTTGTAACTCATGCTCCCAAAGAAACCTTGGTCCTTGCAGCCAGTTTGTCGAATGAATATCTGAAGCACAAAGACCTCTGGATGCATGATCAGCCGGGTTTTCTGACGTTTCAACATAATGCCACTGATTAGGATCACTGTTATCTCTAATCAGTTGAACACGGTTGGCAACAAATATGTGGAACCTGCGAGCATCATTATTGATGTACCCTAGTACAACTCGTGAGTCAGTCCAGAAAATTTCTTGATCAATCTTTAGGTCAAGTTCACATCTAAGCATGACACTGACCTTTGTAGAAATCACTGCTGCTGCAAGTTCTAATCTTGGGATACTTGTGATCTTTGAGGGAGCAACCCTTGCCTTTGCTATCACAAGACTGCAGTGGACTTCATCCTTGTCATTTATGTATCTCAGGTAAGAACATGCACCATATCCTACACAGCTAGCATCAGAAAAATGGTGCAGCTCTACTCTGACAATGTTGTGGAAGTCAGGGGGGTGATAACATCTGGGAATTGAGATCTCTTTCAATTTCAGTAGATCATTTGTCCATTTCTCCCACCGTGGCTTTATGTCTTCTGGGAGAGGATTGTCCCATCCTATGCCTCGGTGACAAAGCTCTTGAAGAATCAGTTTTCCACTAAGGCTGAATGGAGCAATGAATCCGAGAGGGTCATAAAGTGAAGCAATGATGGACAAGCAGCTGCGGCGGGTTGAAGCTTGATCTTTTAAGCCGATGTTAAAAACAAAGGTGTCATTTTTTATCAACCACTGAATCCCGAGTGCACGCTCAGATGAGGATGGATCCAAACCATGGGGCTCAATGGCTGCTGCTACTTCTGAAGAATCCAAGCATGTGAGAGCAGCTTCCTTGTTTGAGTTGAATTTATGAAGCCTTAAGCCTCCTTTCTTACACAACTCTTGTGATTCAATGATCAGTTTCTTGGCTTCCTCAACTGATGGCACACTGACTAAGCCATCATCCACATAAAAGTTTTTCTCAATAAATGTGGCTGCCTGAGGATAGTTAGCCTTGTGTTGCTGTGCCAGATGCTTTAACCCAAAGTTGGCACATCCTGGAGATGAAGCAGCTCCAAAGAGATGAACTGTCATTCTGAACTCCTGTGGTTCTTTCTCCAAATCTCCATCTTTCCACCAGAGGAACTTGAGATAATTTCTGGATTCAGGAGTGACAGAAAATTGGTGAAACATTCTTTCTATGTCACAAATTATAGCTATGGTCTCCTTCCTGAAGCGACATAGTACTCCTACCAAAGGATTGATTAAATCAGGCCCAGTAAGCAATGTGTCGTTAAGAGAAACACCATGGAATTTGGCTGAACAATCAAAAACAACTCTCAGCTTATCTGGTTTTCTAGGATGGTAGATGCCATGATGTGGAAGGTACCACTCTGTTTCTCCTTCAGATGTTGTAGGGGCAGGCTCTGCATCACCCTTATTTATGGTTTCTTCCATAAATGTTTTGTATTGCTCATAGTATTGTTTGCTGGTCTTTAATTTTTTCTTAAGACCCTGCAGGCAAACTTGGGCTAGTCTTTTGTTGTTTGGTAGGTTAGGCGGGTCGTTGCCTTTGAACGGAAGAGGCATTTCATAATGCCCGTCATCCCTCTGTGTGATGTTGTTACTGAGAAACTGTATAAAATTAACATCATCTCGGGACACATATTTTTCTTCGTAACTTCTCTCCGTAAAATCCGACTCTAAGACCTTTAAAATGTCAGTTGAAGACGGGCTTGGTAGCTCCTTTACTGTGAGTCGATGCACAAAACTTTGACCTCCTTGTCTGTCTAGGTGGGGGTTTGATGAGCCTATTATACTCCATCCTAGTTCTGATCTCTGTGCAAATGGTTGGTTTTTATCACCTGTTATAACTTCAAGTGGAGCTAGAGCAGCTGGACAGTCGTATCCAATGAGAAGCCCTACATCACAGTCCTGAACGGGAGGTAACTTATCTGCCAAGTTTCTGAGATGGGGCCACATTAATGCAGTTTCTTTCGTCGGAATATAAGACTTGTCCACTGGGATAAAATCTCTGCTATAAGCTTGATGTAGTTGGATGCGACTCTCAGAGTTAAGTCCTCGAACTTGTAGACCATGAACACTCTTGCTGGAAATGATTGTGTCGACAGCAGTCATAGTACTCAGTTTCAGCTTTGTTGGATGGAAATCCACATTCAGTCTGTCAATTACATCTTCTAACACAAACGTCGAGTCACTTTGTGTGTCCAGCATTGCATATGTTAGTATTTCTCTGTGTGGCTCTTGTAGTGAAGACACAAGTACTGGTACAATACTGGTAGTGGCAGAAACATGCTGAGTCAATGTATGGGACACAACTCTGTGTGTTTCTTGGTTTGCATGTTCTTCTGTGGAAGTGGAGCTATTTGTTGTTGTCTCCACAGATCTTTCCTTCCTCTCTTCATGTAAGCAGGTTGGATGATGACGTCTGCATATATTGCATGTGTGTCGTCTCTTACATTCCTTGGTCACGTGACCTTTTCTCAGGCATCCAAAGCAGAGCCGATTTTCGTGTATGAATGTCCTTTTGTCTTCAACACTCTTTGAAGCAAAAGCGGGACATCTGGTGATGCCATGGGCTTCACTTTTACAAACATAGCAAGATGATTTTGCTTTACAGTCATTTGTATCTTGTATCCCATGACTGAAACTCTTTTGTTGTGCATTTGTGTTGAAAGTCTTGGCTCTCTTTTTTGGTTCTGTCGTCTGCAAACTTGAAATTTCCTATCAGGGGTGAGGCAATGGGATTACAGGCTATTTTTGCCTCTTTGCTTAAAAACTCTGTGAAGCATTTAAAATCTGGATAATCACCTGATTCATCAAGTTCATCCACAACTATTCGACTCCACTTGCGAACAATCCATTCAGGTAATTTTTTGAGCAACTTATGGTTCTCTTCACAGTCACTGAGGATAGCTAATCCCTTGACATGTGGAATTGCTTCCTTGCAACCTTGGAGGAAGTCAGAAAATTCACGTAGTGCAAGTGAGTCATTTGCATTAATCTTTGGCCACCTTGCAAGCTTGTCACGAAAAGCTTTCTGTATAATAAACGCGTTCCCATATCTGTCCTGTAAGACTTTCCCAGCTCCAATGTATGCACTTTCTGAGTCTCGGTAAAAGAAACCTTCAACAGCTTTGCGTGCTTCTCCAGCAAGATAATTTCTGAGATAAAACATCTTCTCACTAGCTGGGAGGGGCTTTCTGTCAATGAGAGTCATAAATGACATTTTCCAATCAGTAAACCTTAAAGGATCCCCACTGAATACAGTAGGTTTAGGGACTGGTAAGCGACTTATACTTAATGAGCTGGCGATTGCTTCAGCTAGATTGGATGACTCAGGATTTATTGTCACCTCCGGAGCTGATTGGTAAGGCTGGAACGATGTAGCTTCTGGACTCAAGCAGGGTTTATCTCTAAAGAAGATGGGGTTTGTTCTGTAATTAGTATCTTCAACATTGTTTTCACTGCGTTCAAATTCATCATATGCTCTCACACGAGCTGCTGCTACAGCTATTTCCTTTTCTTCTTTTAACCGCTGCAGTTTTGCTCTTTCCTGATCCAGCTGCTGTTGCATTTCCACTTCTTTTTGCTTAATTTCTGACAGCATTTTTGACTCTTTAAGTTTCCATTCGTTTTCTAATTTTTGGAGCTGTGCTTGAATTTCTTTGGTGCCCTTTGATTGCTCCACTTTAGCAGCAAGCTCTGCTTGCGCATCTGCTTTGTTGTTACTGGTACTAGATGAGCTGGAATGGCTGCTTGAATTCTCTGATGATTTTGATGAGCTTACGGTTTCAGTTTGAGTGTGCCCAAAAATAGAGCCATATTCATCTTTGTTTAATGTTTCTCTCACTCTTTCTTTCTCAAGATGACTATTATAATCTTTTTCAATAGTCTCTGTACGATTGTTTATAAGGTCACAAATTTCCTTTGTGAGCGTAACACAAGCTTCCATCTTTTTGACAATCTCTGGTGTGGTGTTACTATTACGTAGGATGGGCTCGTACTGCAGTCTTACAGCATCGTACTTTGCCTGAATGTTTTCTTGTAAATCATTGAGGTCTTCTAATGTACAGAGGGCCTTTAGTTTTTTCCTAGTTTCTCTTGCTACCCACTTCCAAGAATCATAAGCCTTCTGAAACGCTTTCTCACGTTTTTTGTTGTCTTGGACGTGCATCTCTTGGCCTTTTTCTGTTAGCTTTCTTTCTCTGGAGCTAGACCTGAGTGGCATGTCTACAGGATTATCCGTTTTCTCTGTTGGAAGTGACATCTTATTTGCTTCCTGCAACTGCCTTGGTTCACCGAAGACTTTTTAATTATCCTTTGACACACTATGCCAATTCAGTTATGCAATTCAGTTATGCTGTGAGCTTGTTCATGTGATTGTCGAAGTGATTGTGAGCTTGTTCATGTGATCTTGCCTGTGTGACATCATCGATGCAAGCGGCGACAGCTGGGTTCCAGGTAGAATGGTGTCGGCTTCACTGCAGAAAGATCTGGTCTCTTGCAGCGAGTTTTCACTGTAGCGGCCTCTTGGAGTGAACAGCCAGACGCAGGGAGTTCCAAACGGGTGCAGTTTATTATTAACCTTCCTTGTCTGACACCGTGAAAACTGCAGTATAAACAAAGGATACATGATGTATAAATAAACATAAATGTTCACAAAACACAATTGCGCACATTCCTACCTCGTTCTGCTTCCCAAGAGCGCTATTTTACAGATTTTCTTTACTTTTCCTTAGGCTCTAACGCTCACTCGGCGTGGTTAGCAAACAGGAAGTGCCTAACACAAAAATAGGCGAAGAAGAACTCTACCGCTCTATAAAATAAATTCACAAATCAACCACTTAGTGTCACTGTGGTACCAATAAACAAAAAGAAGAATTTCACCATTTAGTAGCTATTTACATATTGTGCCCAGCCTGGTAATGGCACATACTTCGTTGACCTGTATTTCGGGCAAGGCACCTTCTGTCATTATTAAGGCAATCATAATCTTTTGAAACATAGTTGCATAGTCTTATCATGAGACTGGTCAAGCGATTGTTGATGCTCAAAACTATCAAGGTGTTACTTCCCCAACCCAGAACTTATCAGAATTAAAGCTGTCCTCTTTAGCATTAAAGAGCTCCACAGAATCCCTGATACATAACAATCAATAATTCACAACTATAGTCTAATCAAGTCTCTCTTCTCTGACCAGAATCTATAAAAAGTAGCCAGAATCCACTATTACTCAGAGCTGACTTTCCTTTTTATTTTTATTTTCACCTTGAAAGGTTTTAATTCATTTCTTATTTCTGCTCATTCGGATTCTTGTTAAGGTGATTTTTTCCACAACAACTTCTATATTACTTTGGTTGGATTTTATGTGCAAATATATGTAGTTGTACATCTTTTAAGACACAACTACTATTTCTTTGAATCTGAGTAAACTATTTTAACGGAAAAGTATATTTGCTCCACAAATTTGCCCTAACTATACAAACTTTAATTGTTACTTTGTTTCATATATACACTGAATAAAAATATAACCCCCCCATGTCAAATATAAGAGTTTTATGAACATTTGGGTTACGCAACATACAGAGAAACTCAAAATATATTTTCATGAAATACTGATCTTTATATTGACATTGATAACATCGTGGTATGGCCATTTGTAGTGGATTGACAGTTCTTTGAACATGATTGAAGGATTCAATTGAAGAATTTGATTTTGAACAAGTTGGCTTCCCATAGGCGGTTACAGACATTCTGAGGTGGGATATGTTTGTTGTGCAGACCAATAGTCTCATGAGCTGTGTTTGTCACAAGTCCCGCAGATGGACGAGCCAGATGTGGCGATCTTTTGCTGGAGTGGTCACATGTGGCCATCAAGGATGAGGTCGATTTGTAGTAATGCCAGTCTGTTGGAAACCAACTCTTAAACGGCCTGTGGTCCGATAATGGACATTGAGCCATGCAGCTACTGCTCTAGTGGACATCCCTGCATCCAACATGCCAATGGTATGCTCCCACATAACTTCCGACATCTGAGGTTTTATGACTTGTGACAAAATTTGACATTTTGGGGTTACCTTTTATTGTCCAGTCCAAGGATTGTCTAGTTGTTGCTCATTTTGTCTGATCACCCACTGCCACTGGACATGCCTCACCCATGCACAGAGTAAAAAACCAACTCACTGAGTAATGCTCACCGACAGCAAATTGGATTAAAAACACACAAATCAAGAGAAATATTAATTTTGTACAATAAAATGTCAGCTCATTTACAGTTGTTAACTACACATGGCAACAATATTTGACATGGGGCATTAATATTTTTGTTCAGTATATAAAATTCCCTTCTCACCCACCGCGGGTGGTTCTTATCCTCTGAGCTCGGGTCCTCTACCAGAGGCCTGGGAGCTTGAGGGTTCTGCGCAGTATCTTGGCTGTGCCAAGGACTGCACATTTCTGGACTGAGATGTCTGATGTTGTTCCTGGGATCTGTTGTAGCCATTGGTCCAGTTTGGGGGTGACTGCCCCGAGGGCCCCGATGACCACAGGCACCACTGTGGTCTTCACCTTCCAGGCCCTCTCCAGTTCCTCCCTGAGGCCCTGGTATTTCTCTAGTTTCTCGTGCTCCTTTTTCCTGATGTTGCAGTCGCTTGGTATTGCTACATCTATCACAACGGCTTTCCTCTGTTGTTTATCCACTACGACAATGTCTGGTTGGTTCGCCATTACCATTTTGTCTGTCTGGATCTGGAAGTCCCACAGGATCTTAGCTCTGGCGTTCTCCGCCACCTTTGGGGGTGTTTCCCACTTTGATCCCGGGGTTTCCAGTCCATATTCTGCACAGATGTTTCTGTACACTATGCCTGCAACTTGGTTATGTCGTTCCATGTACGCTTTCCCTGCCAGTATCTTGCACCCTGCTGTTATGTGCTGGACTGTCTCAGGGGCCTCCTTGCACAACCTACACCTTGGGTCTTGTCTGGTGTGGTATATCTGGGCCTCTATTGCTCTGGTGTTTAGGGCCTGTTCCTGGGCGGCCAGGATGAGGGCCTCTGTGCTGTCCTTGAGTCCAGCTTTTTCCAGCCATTGGTAGGATTTACTGATATCAGCCACTTGGGTTATTTGCTGGTGGTACATCCCATGTAGGGGCTTGTCCTGCCATGATGGTATCTCTGGCACCTCAACCTCCGTTCCCTGTTGTCTGAGATATTCACTGAGCACATTGTCTGTTGAGGCTTTGTCCCTGATGTATTTATGGATCTTAGTTGTTTCGTCCTGGACTGTGGTTCTCACACTCACTAGTCCTCTGCCTCCTTCCTTGCGGCTCGTGTACAGTCTCAGGGTGCTGGATTTGGGATGGAATCCTCCATGCATTGTTAGTAGTTTTCTAGTCTTAATATCAGTGGCTTTTATCTCCTCCTTTGGCCAGCTAATTATTCCAGCAGGGTATCTGATTACTGGCAGGGCATAGCTGTTTATTGCGCGGATTTTGTTCTTGCCATTGAGCTGGCTTCTCAGGACTTGCCTTATTCGTTGGAGGTATTTAGCTGTGGCTCCTTTCCTTGTGACCTCATCGAGGTTGCCATTTGCTTGTGGTATACCTAGGTACTTGTAACTGTCCTCTATGTCTGCTATTGTTCCTTCTGGGAGTGAGACCCCTTCTGTGCGGATGACCTTCCCCCTCTTTGTGATCAGCCGACCACACTTCTCTAGTCCGAATGACATCCCAATGTCCGTGCTGTAGATCCTGGTGGTGTGGATCAGTGAGTCGATGTCTCGCTCACTCTTGGCATACAGCTTGATGTCATCCATATAGAGAAGGTGGCTGATGTTGGCCCCATTTTTGAGTCGGTATCCGTAGCCAGTCTTGTTGATAATTTGGCTGAGGGGGTTCAGGCCTATGCAGAACAGTAGCGGGGACAGAGCATCTCCTTGGTATATGCCACATTTGATGGACACTTGTGCAAGTGGTTTGCAGTTGGCTTCAAGGGTGGTTTTCCACAGCTTCATCGAGTTTGCAATGAAGGCTCTCAGAGTCCTGTTGATGTTATACATCTCTAAGCATTCAATGATCCAAGTATGCGGCATTGAGTCATAGGCTTTCTTGTAATCAATCCAAGCCATGCACAGGTTGGTGTGTCGGGTTTTGCAGTCTCGGGCAACTGTGCGGTCTACGAGGAGTTGGTGTTTGGCTCCTCTGCTATTTACACCGATACCTTTCTGTGCCGTGCTCATGTGTTTATCCATGTGTTTGCTTATCTTGGCCGCTATGATGCCTGACATGAGCTTCCATGTTGTGGAGAGGCAGGTTATTGGTCGGTAGTTGGGTGGGACTGGACCCTTTGATGGATCCTTCTGGATTAGGATTGTCCGCCCTTCAGTTAACCATTCAGGGTGAGTCCCACTTTGTAGCAGCTGGTTCATTTGGTCTGCCAGTCGCTCATGGAGGGCAGTGAGTTTCTTTAGCCAGTAGGCATGGATCATGTCAGGCCCTGGTGCTGTCCAGTTTTTCATACCTGAGACTCTTTCTTGGACATCTGTCACAGTGATGGTTACCAAGGCTTGCTCAGGGAGGTTATTATGGTCCTCTCGTAGAGAGATCAACCACTTCACGTGTATGCTTCACGTGTATATATATATATATATATATATATATATATATATATATATATATATTCTACTTTATTCTCGCGCATCCTCTGCCTCTACAGTCATGAGATGATGATAAGGATGAATGAGATGGATGAAGTGCAGGATACAAGTGTATCATATTCTGATCTTAAGTCTACTAGTTTACTGAGTTTTAATAAAACTCACAAAAACTGTATTTGTTCCTCAAAGTATTTTGAGTTTTGAGTTATTTTGAGTTTACTGTGCCACATTGGCACAGTAAATGTCATTAACGTGGGAATTAAATACCCAGTACAGTGCTGCGCTAAACATAAAACAGTTGGGGAACAACATATAACAATTTGTGAGTTTGGCAAGCATACTTTTTAGGACATTTTGAATATTTTAATACACAAACAGAAGACAGCTTTGTACGCTTACCTCTCCCCAGTGCAGCTCGGTGCGAACTTAGGAGGGCAGCCCAACACACAGGATATGACGCGGAAACAAGAAAATAAAAGCTTCTCCGCCAAAATAAAATACAACACAAAAACTAAGAAAAACAAATATACATAGATAATGAGGATGGATTTGAAGTGAAATATAAACGGTTTTACACACTTGCTACATATTCTTGCCCATAATTTGTTAGTTAGGGGGCACAGATCCGCCCCCCTCCTCCTCACCATGGACCCGGTGTCTGAACAACATGGAGGCAGAGAAACTGAGAGTCATTATTAGACTGAGGGCAGCCAAACTAGTTTATTTTGCTAAATAGGTGGCCTGTGACATCATCAGCTCTACCGCAGCCAAACTCCAGACTCAACACCCGGACGCCTTCATGGTCATCACAGGTGACTTTAACCATGCCTTATTGGACAAAACTCTATACAACTTCCAGCAGTATGTTGACTGTCCCACCAGGGAAAATAAAATGCTGGATCTCCTGTATGCTAATGCCAAAGATGCATACAGCGCCACAGCCCTGCCCCCCCTTGGCAGGTCGGACCACATCTTGGTAAGGATGACTCCCAAGTATGTCCCTCGAGTGAGTAGGCAGCCTGTGCGCATCAGGACGGTGAGAAGGTGGACACAGGAGGCAGCTGAGGCACTGCAGGACTGCTTTGGGTCGACAGACTGGGATGTGCTCTGTAGGCCTCATGGGGAGGACATCGACAACATGTCTGACTGCATCACGGACTACATCAGATTCTGTGAGGACACTGTCATGCCAGCCCAGACCATGCGCTGCTTCTCCAACAACAAACCCTGGATTACCAGTGACCTGAAGGCACTTCAAAACAAAAAGAAGATAGCTTTCAGGTCTGGAGATAAGGAGGAGCAGAGGAGAGTCCAGCGTGAACTCAGAGAGACACTGAGGACATGCAAGGACAACTACAGGAGGAAACTTGAGTCCAAACTCGAGCAGAACAGTGTGAAAGATGTGTGGAAAGGATTGAAGCAAATTGCTGGGTTGAAGGGGAAGGACACACAGACATCTGGGAGCCTGGATAGAGCAAACCAGTTTAACCAGTTTTTCAACAGGTTTAGCTCACCTCCTGCTACTCCCCTACCACCACCATCCCCCCACACATCCACACTGCCCCAAGTTGTTCAACCCACTTACCGGCATTCTCCTGCACACCACCTCTCCTTCAGCCCCCCATCCCCTCCTCCTCCCCCATCTCCACTGCAGACAACAACACCTACTCCCAGCTAACGGTGACTACAGGCCAGGTTAAGAGACAGTTGGAGCGATTACACCAGGGGAAGGCTGCAGGACCTGATGGCATTACACCACGGATCCTGAAGACCTGCTCCGGCCAGCTGTCCCCTGTACTGGCACACATGTACAACCTGAGCTTGAGGCTGGAGAGAGTCCCGCTGCGGTGGAAGACATCACATGTGGTTCCTGTTCCCAAGAAGCCAAGGCCATCTGACCCAGAGGACTACAGACCAGTTGCTCTCACATCTCATGTGATGAAGGTCATGGAGAGACTGGTCCTGGCCCAGCTGAGGCCTAGGGTGAGGACATTTCTAGACCCCCTGCAATTTGCCTACCAGCCCCACTTAGGAGTGGACGATGCCGTCATCTTCCTGCTGCAACGAGCACTTTCACACCTGGATGGTGGAGGAGACACTGTGAGAATCACATTCTTTGATTTCTCCAGTGCCTTCAACACCATCCAGCCTCTGCTACTGGGTGAGAAGCTGTGGAGGATGGGTGTCAACGACTCAGTGATCTCTTGGGTTACTGACTACTTGACAGGCAGGCCACAGTTTGTCCGTCTGGGCAGTGTCCTGTCTGATGTGGTGGTCAGTGACGTAGGAGCTCCACAGGGAACTGTGCTTTCTCCCTTTCCCTTCTCTTCACCCTGTACACCACTGATTTCCAGTACAACTCTGAGTCATGTCACTTACAGAAGTTTTCTGATGACTCAGCGGTTGTCGGGTGTATAGGGGATGGAGGGGAGGGGGAGTACAGGACACTGGTGGACAGCTTTGTGGAGTGGTCTGAGCAGAATCACCTGAGGCTCAACATTAGTAAGACCAGAGAGATGGTGATTGACTTCAGAAGGAAGAAGACATCTTCACAGCCACTGAAGATCAAAGGAGAAGTGGTGGAGGAGGTGGAGGATTACAAATACCTGGGAGTTGTAATCGGCAACAGACTGGACTGGGCATCAAACACTGACGCTGTGTGCAAGAAGGGGATGAGCAGACTCTATTTTTTAAGGAAGCTGAGATCCTTCAATGTGTGCAGCAAGATGTTGGAGAAATTTTATCACAGTGTTGTTGCCGGTGCCATCTTCTTTGCTGCTGTGTGTTGGGGAAGAAGCAGCATCAGAGCCAGCGACTCTAATAGACTAGACAAAATCATCAGGAAAACTGGCTCTGTACTGGGACTAAGGCTGGAGTCCCTGGAAACTGTGGTGGAGAGGAGGACACTGAAGAAGGTTCTGTCTATTATGGACAATAAACAGCACCCTCTCCACCACATAGTGGACAGACAGTGGAGCACCTTCTCACATAGGCTGCTCCAGCTCCGCTGTCGTAGGGACAGATACAGGAAATCCTTCCTGCCACATGCCACCTCACTGTACAATAAAAGCTAAATAATTGTTCTGCACTAATCAGTCCGATTTTGCACAACTGCACTGTGGCACACTTGCTGTACATATATTTACATATACATATCTACATTTTTTTGTATCTTTGTAAGGACTGCTCTTAAGTTGCTTTTATATGAACAGCATTTCATATTTTTACAATTTATAGCATTTTATATTTTATTTTTTATTTTATCTACAACTACTACTCAGTGGTAGTTGTTATTGTGACTTGTCTCTATGCTGTAACTGCGAAGTAATTTCCCTGCTGGGATGAATAAAGTACTTCTATTCTATTCTATTCTATTCTATTCTATTCTAAATATTATTCCTGAGAGGCACAAGCAGGCCTCCTGACACACAGATTAATAATAATAATAAAAAATTGAAAAACAAAATTTTTTTGAAACTCAAAAAGGGGACTAGGGGCATCAAGGATTAAAGGGGCAAGGACTCAAGTCCCCTACGCACCCCCTCCTCTGCACGTGCCTGTACAGTTAGGATTGAAGCTTTCTCCACAAGAAAATTAGAATTTTTCTTATAATTTTCAAAAAGAAAAAAACATACAATTTTCCTTCCATTAAGAAAATTATATGCTGTGCCAATACTTTTTGTCAAGAGGATCTGACTTTCTTTTTAAAATGGCACCATTAAAGTTCAGAATTCTTTCTCTTCTGCTTGACAGATTTTTTAAAGAGAAAAACTCGCAGATACTCCAGAACTGCTACATAGGGCTTATTTTCAATCTGCGATGTTATTTTAGACTGAAACGTCTTTTTCGTAAACTATCGTCATTCAGTTTTACTCTGAAATAATGGCTGGTGTGCAGGTGACCTCCAATTCAGGTCAGTGATATTGGAAGACAGAAGGCAGCATATTGAGTCAAAATATTTCAGCAGAAACTAGTAAACAAATAATCACTGTCGAACATTTTAATAAGGAGTTGTAACGCTACATAAGTGCACTGTTTAACATTCAATTATTAATGCAACCCTAAAGTCTCGCGGTGTTACGATTCAGACATCTTGCATTTTAATAAGTCTAGTCTCTGAGATATTGCTGTTATAGCAACATTCACACTGTTCTTATTTCCCACAAAGACGCGTTTGTTGAAGGACCTAATCATTTCCCTCCGCATCAAAGCGGGTGAAGTGGGAGGCTGGAAGAAGCTTCGAGTGCCAGTTCCACGGAGTGCAAACGGTTTCTAGCGGGGGGGTTCTCGCGCCGTATTGTGCGTCATCTCCATCGCTTAGATATATTTTTATCCACGCAGTGACAACATGGCGACTCCCGCTGCGGTGAACCCGTCTGGTAAGTACTTTTCTTGGTGTGTGGATGAATGTGAGCGGCGAGGGAGAAGCTGGAGCGGGGCACCGACACCGACAGGCCGCTGCAGCCCCAGCCAGCATCCATCCCCTTCCCCCACTCAGCTCATGGTTACACCGTTACCATTCTTCAGTGCTTCGAACCGTGGAAAACAGATGGGTAGTTGTGACTTTCTGGATGCTTTGTAGTTGTATTCGTGATCTTGGTTGCTTCAGAAAACGGAGACAGAGTGTGTATGTGTGTGGGGGTGCGTGCGTTCGTGTGTTCAGTCGGGCCATACAAAAGCTCAGCGTATCGCTCTCCACAATCATTGTCCTTCCCACGGTCTGCAGAGAGTTTCATGGGCGCATGAACGGGATGTCTGCTTCATTGTTGGTCCAACATGAGGAGCCAAATGAGAGGCAGAAATGTTCTTTAAGCAGCAGCAAGTCTGGAATTATTCCACAGCTACTGGAACAGTTACCAGGGGGGCAATTCTACTTAACACGGTTAGCAGCTTACAAGGACTCCTGACCAAGACAATTATTAAACGCTGTTTAATTTTATACATTCATTCAACAACAGTAGAAATTTAGCAACAACTGAACCACCAAGAAAGCCTTTTGAGCTGTTATCTATCCTCCACATGAACCGGTGTGAAACTAAGGCTAGTATATTTCTCAAACATATAATAGTATTCCAAGAAAATAGTCACAGATTTAATAACCAAATGTGATATGAACCAAATGACTGGTCCATGGTTAGGGTTTAAGGAGCACATGAGGCTTGGTTAAGGCACCTTACTTATTAGTTGTTCCAGGATGAGCGTTTGTTGTTGCTTAGTCATCTTGAATAAGATAATCAATTGTAGGATAACTTGTTGGTTAGCCACAATCACACAGCTTATGCGACCAATTGCCTTTTAGTTTACAAAACCAACGATAAAGCCTGAAGGGATAGTAAATAGACTCAATAAAGGCAATTAAAGATATAAACATGAATATTGAACAATGAATGTTGATCTGTTTATAACATCAGTTTATGTCAAACCAAAGTGTAATGTGCACCTGTGCAGTATAGCCCATCTGTATTGAAGGGTTTCAATAATAATTATGATTTGGTTTCAGGGTTTCCCCCAGAAAACTTGCTAAGCCTGGTGGTTGGGGTGCTGAGGCGGTCCACCATGTTTTTGTATTAAAAGATGTTAAGTTGACTGGAAGTGTAAAAATATTAATGGGTAATTATATGTTACTGAAAACATCATTTTCACCAACATATTTCAGTAACATATAATTATGTTACTGAACATAATTTACTGAAGTAATTATGTTACTGTTGTTTTTGAGACAAATAGTCTCAAAAACAACAAATCAAACAATACAATTCAAACTAGAAAAAGTGTGCATTTCCTGCAAAAATGCAAGTGTGAATGCTCAATGCTTTTGTTGAAAATACCAAAACGTGTGAAGTCAACTGCATTTCAGAAATGCAAGAAATAGGCAGAAGCAGAAGTGTTCGTGGCCCACACAAAGATCCATCCAGTGAAATAACCTTTTACCTGCTCAGGGTGTTTTTGTCCCATCTGGACCTCCCAAAACACAGTCAGGACTCTTTAATCTGTTAGTTGAAATATTGTATTTTTATTGTTGGGGCATTTGATATTCATGTGTGCGGTGCTGATAAGCCAATGGCAACTTACCTTTTAAACCATGACAATGTTGATACTGTTTAATTAAAAAATTATAATTTATAATCCTGCAAAGTGCCTAAATGGGATTATTATAACAGAAAAACTGTTGAAGAGGAGTAAATCTTTTGAACAATGCAAAAATTCCACCCAAACAGTATTAGAAGTAATATGTTCTATGCTATATATATATATATACATATAAACTCAGGTAAAACCTGACAGAAATGTCTCCCTATTCTTTCTGATAAAAACTGTGGGTGAATGAAATCCAAACTTTTTATGGTTCCTGAGATACCATTTGTTTGGAGGCATCGTTTAGCATGGTGACTACAAAAAACATGCCACATGCAGTACGAAAAAAGCAATGTCAAAAGCTTAAATTATTCCCAGGTGTTATACAGCATAAAAGCTGTTAAACTGCCCAACTTCAAAATGGCCACTGCCCTGTGTCCTCCATGACAGCACCAAAACTGCAATTAATATGCAAGACCTGAGAAATCAACTGTGAAACACATTTCATATTGTGATTCTCAATTCTGCCACATGATGTAGCTGTTGCCCATATTTCTATGGGGTGACAATTCATAAAAAGCTGAATATTATCAAAAGTATGAAGGTTACGAATACCAAAAGATATAGCCAGCATTAAGAGAGCAAGGTGAATAGTATAAAAGTTGAATGGTGAAAATAGCACAAAGTATGCAGGAGAAGAAGCGCGGCGAAAAAGTGAGCAACCAGAATAAAAATAATTAAGAACTAGAAAGTATGCATTTCCTATGAAAATGCAAATGTGAATGCTGAATTGTCAATGCTGAATGCTTTTTGTGAAAATGGCAAAAGTGTTTGCAGCTGACCTGAGACATGAACTGTGAAACACAACAGACATTTTATATTGTAATTTGCAATTCTGCCACAGGATGTAGCTGTTTCCCCCATTTCTACAGGGGTGAAAAATTCATAAAAAGTTGAATATCATCAAAAGTATGAAGGTTATGACTACCAAAAGATGTAGCCGGCATTAGCAGAGCAAGCTGAATGGTATAAAAGTTGAATGGTGAAAATAGTACAAAGTATGCAAGCGTGGCGAAGAGTGTACAGAAGCAGCCAGAATAATAAAAAAAATATATATAATAATAATAATAATAAAGAACAAGGAGAAACAGGAAAACAAGAAAATGAATGCCTGCAGCATTCACCCCAACTAGAAAGTGTGCATTTCCTATGAAAATGCAAGTGTGAATACTCAATGCTGAATGCTTTTGGTGGAAATGGCAAAATTGTTTGAAGCCAACTGCTGGAGACTTGCAGAAAGGTAAGAAATAGTCTACTTAATCTACTGAATTTCTGAAAAGGTAACGCTAGCTTTACCTTTTTAGCTAGCTCAAGAGTGTGAATGCCGTTCTAATGAATATCAATTATTTGCACTTCTGTTTATTTACATTCTGATTGATTGTAAAAGAGTCTAGATGAATACTTTATATAAAATTAAGGAACCAAGAACTTCCCTTTGTTCAAACCACAATGTATTCACAATCTGGGGGGTTAAAAATGTCCAAATCGTGTACCCAGCCATTCGTAAATTGGACATGTGCCTCCACTGACTTGTAATTCAGTCAGTGAATTACAAGTCACTGTAATTCACTGACTGAATTACACCACGAATTATTTCTTGAAATAATTTGTGGTGTAAGCACTGACACCACAAACCAGATAAGCAAATATGTCTGGGAATGTCAGTGGAGGCAGGCTAATCAGGGTCTTCTACAACTTTTTATTTCAAACAGGTCAAAATTTCCAATAACTTAATCCAAATTAAGTCAGAGGCTCCATAAGGCCCCAAAGGCCGTCTGCAATGCGCACAGAGATGCGCAACAAAAGGCAGAATTTATTTATTGCTGCTAATGTGACTTTAGTAGCTCTTCCATTTTTTGTCTGTTGAGTTTTTAATAAGCGTTACAGAAACTGTTTTGGTTGCTCAAGTTTATGGGACGTGTTTTTCAGATCTTTCCTGCGGCTGTGCTCATTAACTTTGGCTGACTATGTGGACAAAGCATTTGATACAGTTTGATGCTTTGTGTAACCGGAAAAATAATATTTAAAAAAAAATCATAAAATAATATAAAACAAGCGTGAGGAGCGAAATCTCCTCACTGGGCTGAACCTGCATGATGAGTGATTATCGCTGGTTCGTTAACTACTAATGCACCGGCCAACCGGGACCACATCCCTTTACACAGAAGACAGAGCCACACATGGCATAATTCTTTGCTCACAAAGATAAATCATTCTCACTGCTCCTTCAGTGCACATCGCTGAAAGCGCGACTACAAGTTATAACTACGGTTCACATAGAGCTGGCCAACCAGAGCTAAAGCGGTTCATTTTTAACGTTTACCTCGATTTCTCCAAAGAAACATAATTCCTCACAGGGGGTTGGTGTAAATATCCATACAGGTCAAGGAAATGGGTTAAAGGCATACTTCAGCTTATTATCCACTTCCTTGAGCATCTACTGTATGATCCACTTATTTAAAAATTACAATACTTACAATACTCTTCCCTTTTGACACCAACTATCCTCGGACCTGAGCAACAAATCAAAATAATATTGCTAAGTGTCATTCTAAATATATACTGACAAAAATCACTATATCAGTGATTTTTCACTGACATTTCCAGTTTTTTTTCTTTCAAAAAAATTTGTTAAGAATCATTGTGTCATGTTTGTCCTCCTACAGAAACCATATTAAAACAAAAAATATATTTCCCATTTTCAAAGATTTAGAAAAAGCTCCAGAGGGCCACTAGGGCTCATGCGGCTCTAAAGCCGCGGGTTGCCGACCTCTGTATTAGTTAATACTTTAAAAATAACACGTTCACACTTTTTAATATTCATAGCAACATTGTGATTTATTGTAAAAGAGTGTAGATTAATACTTTATATAAAATTAAGGAACCAAGAACTTCCCTTTGTTCAAACCACATATATTCACAATCTAGAGGGTTAAAAATGTTCAAATCATGTACCCAGCCATTCATAAATTTGACATGTGCCTCCACTGACTTGTAATTCTTGAAATCATTTGTGGTGTAAGCACTGACACCACAAACCAGATAAGCAAATATATCTGGGAATGTCAGTGGAGGCAGGAGCCTCAGGGTCCCTGCTCCAACTTTTAATTTCAAACTGGTCAAAATTTCCAGTTTTAGCTATTTTTTCCATGTACTGTTTTTTCGGTATCTGGTTGAAGCTTGTTGCAACATAGCCCACTTTGTTTTGAATTGCTTTTGAGCATTATGGAAGAGGATACAGCGGTAATACAATAAAAACACAGGAATAATACTTGTTTTGGTCTGTGGCTTTCAAAGATGGCGCTGAGCGACTGGCGAGACGTAAACGCCCTCCAATGTCATATGCAGTGACGTTGGTTCCAAAGCTCTACAGAGCATGGTGGCGCTGCCACAACCTGCCTGAGTATTGTTACTAGGGTTTCCCCTAGTGTATTATAAGATTTTCGGCCCACCATGCCAGGCTAAGCTTTGCTTGTTCTTGTTTTTAGGAAAATCAGAATTAAAAAAACAAACAAAAAACGCTTAATTTTACTTTTTTTTAATCAAGCCAGATTGCAAGCTTCTCTGTTGCACTGGTGGAGCATATTTATTTCTAAAATATAGGTTTATAGAAGATAGGTTTACACTTTATGCATTTAAAGCTGGCGGAGCGGACCAATCACACAGGTGAAGCCTCTGTGTGTTAACTCGCGCGCTGTCCCTGCTTTATGTCTTTAGTTTACCTCAGCGGGGATTGCGCGCGCTCCCCTTCACTAAAACTGGACACAGGGTGACATGTATGGATACCCCCTGTGATGAATTATGTCTTTTTGCAGAACTCTGCATCGAGGTAAGAGTTTAAACTCTTACCCACTGTGTTAGCTCTGGTTGCGCAGTTCTATGTGAACTACAGGCAAAGCCCGCTTTCAGGGGTGCGTGTTGAGGGAGTGGTGAAATTGATTTATCTTTGTAAACAAAGAATTATGCGGCTTTTACATCTCAACACACTGCCCAGCGTGTGGCTCTGTGTTCCCGATAAATGCAGGTTCAGGCCGATGAGGAGCTATCATGCTCTTCTTGTAGTGACGCATCACGCTGTTTTATATATTATTTTATTATTATTTCTAATTTCTATTATTTTTGAGGTTTCTCAAAGCATCAAACCATACCAAATGCTTTGCCCACATAATAGGGGGGCGCTTGCTCCTAAAAACATCAGCAACCAGCTTCTGTGTTAGATGTAGTGAAATTTGGGAGAAGGGGAATAGTTTCATTGGCCAACCTAAAAAGCAATCAAAAATAATTGCAGTTTACTAATTTGTATCTGTGAACAAACAGAGCTCAAACTCAAAGATTAAACTCATAGCATCAGATTTTAGCTATGGTAACAAAACAATCTAACTATGAAGATTGTTCTCTGAACTTTTACAAAGTAAACTTGCTAGCTCCTTAAAATCTTACATTTAGATGTTAAACAATTTAAATTCTTTGAATTTATGTATGCTGAAAACATTTAAAATCAAATATAGCAGCATTGATAATCTCGATAAACAAATGTTACATTTATATATCTGTGGTCTGTGTTAAAATATTAGCATTTATGAGGCCCTTGAAGTCCTGGGGGGTCCTTATGAAGCCTCTGACTTAATTTGGATTAAACAGAAGTGCAAATAATTGATATTCATTTTAATTGTATTGTTTGATTTGTTGTTTTTAAGACTACCTGTGGGTTTAAATAGCGTTTCACTGGCGATGTTTTTCCATAACACATAATTACCCATTAATATTTGTACATTTCCTGTCTACTTAACTTCTTTTAATATATAAACATGGTGAACTGCCGGTGGACCGCCTCGACGCCCTGACCACCGGGCTTTGCAAATTTTCTGGGGGAAACCCTGGTTGCTGACCATGTCCATACCTTTATGACCACAGTGTACCCATCTTCTAATGGCTTTTTCTAGCAGGATAACGCGCCATGTCACAAAGCGTGAATCATCTCAGACTTGTTTCCTGAATACAACAATTAGTCCACTATACTTGAATGGCCTCCACAGTCACCAGATCTCAATCCATTAGAGCACCTTTGGGTGGTGGAACGGGAGATTCACATCATGGATGTGCAGCTGACAAAACTGCAGCCACTGCGTGATGCTATCATGTCAATATGGACCAGACTCTCTGAGGAATTTTTCCAGTACCTTTTTGAATCTGTTCCAGGAAGGATTAAGGCAATTCTGAAGGCAAAAGGGGGTCCAACCCTATACTAGGGTTTGGATCCTCCCTGGTAGTCCAATCCCCTAGTATCCTTGCTACCACTTTATTAGGTAAGAAGGCAAACCTAATAAAGTCACCGGTGAGTGTGTATATACAGTACACAGCAACAATGTCTCCTGAAATGACACTCAGTGTTGGTATAGATGAATTTAGTCTATTAGAAAAAGAGGTTAATTTTCAAGGTACATTTATTTTCATCAGTTGAATATGTTGACGATACCAAAGATAACACAAGCTGACATACAGTACATTAAGCAATGTTTTTGCATCAACAGTGGAATTTCTTAAAGAGTTAGTGTAAAATTTAAGATTTGCTCATTTTTGGTGAAATATATTATGTTTGTTATATTGTGTCCTCTGCTCTTAATTGTTGCATGTTGTAGAAATAGCCAGTGAGCTGCCAGGTCCGGTAGTGATGCCTGGAGGAGTTGGGAGTGGCCAGGTGAGAATGGCAGGTGCCGTGTCAGGCCGCGGTGGGAAGAGGAGATCAGGAGGGTAAGTGTCTTTAGTTCTGCTCTGTTGTTGAAACACTTTATTTTCTAGCACAGAAGAAAAATCCCAAATTTATTCAGAATCCTACAAAAATATTCATACCCTTCAAACCTGGCATTCTGCGATAAATTAATGTATCTCACTGGGATTTTATGTGATTAAACAAAAAGAAGTTTAGCATTACTTTGTAACTTACAAGTACTTATGAGTAATTATGAATTGGAAGAAAAATTACAAATGTTTTTTAACATCTGCAATGGATGCTGACCTGTCCAGGGAGAGTTAGCCCCCTAACTAACAAATTATGGGCAAGAATATATATTCATACACTGGTTTGTGAATAAAAACGTAGGTCTGATGTTGGCGTCAGAAAAACTGTTTCTATTTATATTTTCATAATTGTCCTTGCAATAGCGGGACAAAACCTGCCTTGCCCCTAAACACAGAAATGCTTCGGCTGCAGAGAAAACTTCTGACTTTAACTTAATCAGGCTGCTAAATGCCTGGTTTGCTACAGGCAGTCTAAGTCGGTCCCACCGACAGATATAAAAAATGTCTGTCTTTATATCAGATATTCTGATATAAGACATGGTACTGCGACTGTCACCACGAGTCTCAAAGCCCCGGTACCACCTGCTGACTGTTCTCTCTGCTTCTCCTTAACGTTACTACCAGGCAGGTTAATGTCGCTGCTGACAGGATCTGGGCTGGAGGTGAGCGACTGTAAATAAAAGTTATTGCAGAACCTCAAGTGTTAAAGGAAGATTTGGCCCAGAGCATTTAGAGCTCATAAAATAAACATCAGAGAAAATACTGTAGCAATAATTAGAGTTGCAGCATAAAGCCAAACATGCCACAATTAAATGAATCAATATGTCCCCAAAGCATCGGCGGACTCACATAGGGGCCACTGAGGGATTCCAGGTAGATGCCAGAGATGCACATCGCAGCAGCTGTTCATGCAGGGTCGGCCCAAGGTAATATGGGGCCTTAGACAAAACCCCCCACTCCCTGAAATCCTTCCTACTAAGAACCTCAGCATCACTAACAGTGTTTAAATATAGATAAGGTGAAGTCTATGAGAGGGAGACCAGGTTTATTGGCAGAGTTTAAAATCAATCACTGATTATTGGTTATTTGCTGTGATGTATTTGTGAACAAACCCAATTCAAACACAAAGATTACACCATATTGTAGCCATGGTAACACAACAATCAAACTATCAAGATGATTCTTTAAACTTTTACAAAGAAAACTTCCTAATTAAATCCTAAATGTATTTTTTTTTCCAACTGATTGCATTATATAAAATTTAATAACATTGTAATTCTCTATAAATGAATGCTACAGGTTTGGATCTATGGTCTGTGTTACAATTAAACCATTTCTGCCCCTGAATGTCTGGAGGCCCCTGCCGGCAGCTACTCAGTTTTCTTTGCCTTGATATCCCAGTCTTACAATTCAAGATCTCAGAGGCTCTAACATAAAAAAATTATATAAAGTTAACCCCTTTGACCTTTTTTGAGCTATAAAGCAGTCTGCAGCCAAGTTGTTGTAGAGGTTAAATAGATATTTTTAGGGCTTAATTAGTAAAATGGCAGCAAATTTGCTTATTTCATTACTTCATAACCAGCGACCTTCTCTCCGATGGTCTGTTTAACAGCTACAGTCTCAGATCAACACAGACCTCCAGGACTGTCAGCAGCAAAAACAGCAACATTATACCTGTTGGGGAAAATATACCACATTTGCTTTGCATTGTCCCCACATGGTGGTAATGATACAGTAGGATCCAATTAAATTCTTGATCAATATGGGTTGTTGCTATGTTGTTGTATGGTATTTTAAGATCTTGTTCCATGTGCCTTTTTTTAAACTTTGAGCCCCAGGGTCTCCAAAGGTCTCTACATGGCCCTAAGTACAGATGCAATCCAGTAGAAATTAACCTTTGCATATATTGTCACTGCAATATTAGTATTGATTTTAGCTACAACTATAAAACCTGTTCAGCCTATCCAGTTTTTTTTTAAGTTCTGGCTGACCTTAATTGTTCTTTAACATCACGCTGACTAGATACAGGATTTGAATGAAATATTTGAACATAGATATTGGATCTGTTTGTCTTTTTAAGTACATTGAAATAAATTCAAACATAATTAAAGTGATTCAAAGTGCCATAAGTTGGCAGCTAGATAACTGTCATTCCATTTTATTTTACAGAATGGACTTTGATGATGAGGATGGTGAAGGACCCAGCAAATTTTCAAGGTGAGAGCAGTGAAAGCAAGCAGCATGGACTGGATCTTCTTTTGTAGAGGGTACAAATGGCTATAGCTAATTGAAATAGCAAGACAATATTTTTTTTTACTTTTTGTGAGTCTCCTGTAACACCGATAGGAACAAGTTATTTCTCCTATTTGTATTTTTCACCATCAGAAATACAACCAGGTATTATATTTTACAGAAACAATAGGTGGGTACAGTGTAAATCTGATGTTTGTTCACTCCTCTGATATTTTGCCTAGATGTCAGAAAAAATTCCAAGTAATTATTATCTGAAGTCTGCTGATTATGTCATTTTATAAATTAGGAGAAATGTTTGAAACCAACTTGAAAACACAAAGCCGAGACTGTTGAAATACTGGAAACAGTTGATGTAACAAAGTTAAGAGCAGCATAGGTCTCTAGTTAGCATGGTGCAAACAACAGAACGGTCCCCATTTAAGATATTTCAGTTGGTTTTATTATAGCTCCATGTAGAAAAGAATAAAACAAGTGACTAAACAAGTGGTCTACAATCTATATTAATAGATTAAGTGTCAGAATCTATAAAGTCAGTGCAAATGAATGGTGTCAAAGACAAACCTACAGTGGCTGACAGGTGCAAACGACAAAATGAACTGCAGACACATGATCGATGCAAACCAGATTGCAGTTTTCTGGCGAATCCACGATGACCGATCTTTAAAAGACCTGACCCGCCAATTCCAATTTTAGCTGACGCTAATTTGTTTTTGGAAGGATGGATGGATACATAGATGGATGAGCAATTTTTTTGTCTGAAAGGTTGCTAAATATAGCAAGAAAGTGGCAAAGTTGGCAACAGTGTGGTGACTATTGTTAGATACAAACATGGAGACTTGACCTGATGAAAGTCAAATATTTTTCGCAGGAGAGCAGAAGAGCATAGTGTTTGATTGTTAGGTCTCTGCTGAGGTAGATAAGATCGGTGGATAGGCCTGTCACGATAACAAATTTTGCTGAGCGATTAATTGTCTCAAAAATTAGTGCGATAAACGATAATATTGTTTGAAGACCTTTGTACACTAATTTAATGGAAATGACGTAATAATGCATGTGATTTCCTGCCAAAGATAGATACACTTTATTTTCAAAAGAACACTTAACACTGGAATTGATAAACAAGATAAACAAAACAACCAAAAACAAAAATAAAATGGATTCTCAGTCTCCATTAACAAAAAACACACTTGAATAAAAACTAAACAACATAAAGCCAAAGTGGAAATAAATACTGCATTCAACCAAAACAGTGCAGATTATGAAGTCTGTATACTATATTGCCCTTCAGTAATTGTTAGATTTAAATAGAGAAGATGGGCACATCGACTACCTGATGCAACAGTTCACACTACACAGTTTTTTGCCCCAATTTTTCCCTTATGACAATCTTAGAATTTTGGGCTTTCTCTAAGATTGTCGCTTGGTGCAGGTAGGTCATCCTGTAGTGTGTGGTGTGATACGGTAGATCATCGTGGCCACTCTGATCTAAATCAGGGGTTTTCTCCGACTGAGAGTGTTAACAGCCTGAGGGGAAATTACGGAGGGGAATCCCAAACAGCTGACATGGCATCCAGCACATTGGAGATGATATGTGGAAACAACATTAATGTTTATTCAACATTTCATGCAAAGAATATAGAAATGACAAGGGGAGGAGTTGGAGCGAACTAGCTACCGCAGTTGATAAACCCGGTAACTTTTCAGCTGTTCTTCGTTAACGTGACATAAATAGGTTATAATGATTTTCATTCAGTCAGGACTGACTCTAGCCACATGCATTGCAGGTATGTAGGTTGTAGTAAGGTAGATGCAGGTAGATTCCATCCATCCATCCATCCATCCATCCATCCATCCACCTTCTTCCACTTATCCGGGGTCGGGTCGCGGGGGTAGCAGCTTCAGAAGGGAGGCCCAGACTTCCCTCTCCCCAGCCACTTCTTCCAGCTCTTCCGGGGGAATCCCAAGGCGTTCCCAGGCCAGCTGAGAGACATAGTCCCTCCAGCGTGTCCTGGGTCTTCCCCGGGGCCTCCTCTTGGTGGGACGTGCCCAGAACACCTCACCAGTGAGGTGTCCAGGAGGCATCCTGACCAGATGCCCGACCCACCTCAACTGGCTCCTCTCGATGTGAAGGAGCAGCGGCTCTACTCTGAGTCCCTCCCCGGATGACTGAGCTTCTCACCCTATCTCTAAGGGAGAGCCCAGCCACCCTACGGAGAAAACCCATTTCGGCCACTTATATCCGAGATCTCGTTCTTTCGGTCATGACCCAAAGCTCATAACCATAGATGAGGGTGGGGACGTAGATCGACCGGTAAATCGAGAGCTTCGCTTTTTGGCTCAGCTCTCTCTTCACCACGACGGACTGGTACAGCGCCAGCTTGATGGCAGACGCTGCGCCAATCCGCCTGTCGATCTCCCGCTCCCTTCTTTCCCCATTCGTGAACAAGATACCGAGATACTTGAACTCCTCCACTTGGGGCAGGACACACCCCCTGACCCGGAGAAGGCACTCTACCCTTTTCCGGCTCAAGACCATGGCCTCGGATTTGGAGGCACTGATCCTCATCCTGGCCGCTTCACACTCGGCTGCGAACCGCTCCAGCGAGTGCTGCAGATCACGACCTGATGAAGCCAAAAGGACCACATCGTCCGCAAAAAGCAGAGACGAGATCCTAAGACCACCAAAACGGATTCCCTCAACACATTGGCTGCGCCTAGAAATTCTGTCCATAAAAATAATGAACAGAATCGGTGACAAAGGGCAGCCCTGGTGGAGTCCAACTCTCACCCGAAACGAGCCCGACTTACTGCCGGCAATGCGGATCAGACTCTGACACCGGTCATACAGGGACCTGACAGCCCGTATCAAAGGGCCCGGTACCCCATACTCCCGGAGAACCCCCCACAGGGCTCCCCGAGGGACACGGTTGAACTCCTTCTCCAAGTCCACAAAACACATGTAAACCGGTTGGGCGAACTCCCATGCACCCTCCAGGACCCTGGCGAGGGTGTAGAGCTGGTCCAGTGTTCCACGACCAGGACGAAAACCACACTGCTCTTCCTGAATCCAAGGTTCAACTATCTGACGGACCCTCCTCTCCAGGACCCCTGAATAGACCTCGCCAGGGAGGCTTAAGAGTGTGACCCCTCTATAATTGGAGCACACCCTCTGGTCCCCCTTTTTGAACAGGGGGACCAGCACCCCAGTCTGCCAATCCAGGGGAACTGCCCCCAATGTCCATGCGATATTGCCGAGTCGCATCAGCCAACACAACCCTACAACATCCAGAGCCTTAAGGAACTCCGGGCGGATCTCATCCACCCCCAGGGCCCTGCCACCGAGGAGCTTTTTAACCACCTCGGCGACCTTGTCCCCAGAGATTAGAGAGCCCAACTCAGAGTCCCCAGGCTCAGCTTCCTCAATGGAAGGCATGTTGGTGGGATTGAGGAGGTCTTTGAAGTATTCTGCCCACCGGCCCATAACGTCCCAAGTAGAGGTCAGTAGCACACCATCCCCACTATAAACAGTGTGGGTGCCGTACTGCTTCCCCCCCCCTCCCCCCGAGACACCGGCTGGTGGACCAGAATCACCTCGAAGCCGTACGGAAGTCTTTCTCCATGGCCTCTCCAAACTCCTTCCATGCCCGAGTTTTTGCTTCAGCAACCACCCGAGCCGCATGCCGCTTCACCCGCCGGTACCCATCAGCTGCTTCCGGAGTCCCACAGGCCCAAAAGGCCCGATAGGACTCCTTCTTCAGCCTGACGGCATCCCTCACCGAAGGTGTCCACCAACAGGCTCGAGGGTTGCCACCGCGACAGGCACTGACAACCTTGCGGCCACAGCTCTGATCGGCTGCCTCGACAATGGAGGCACGGAACATGGTCCACTCAGACTCCATGTCCCCCACCTCCCTCGGGACGTGTTCGAAGTTTTGCCGGAGATGGGAGTTAAAGCTCCGTCTCACAGGGGATTCCGCCAGACGTTCCCAGCAGACCCTCACAATACGTTTGGGCCTGCCAGGTCTGACCGGCTTCCTCCCCCACCACCGGAGTCAACTCACCACCAGGTAGTGGTCAGTTGTCAGCTCCGCACCTCTCTTCACCCGAGTGTCCAAGACATATGGCCGCAGATGCGATGAAACGACAACAAAGTCGATCATCAAACTGCGGCCTAGGGTGTCCTGGTGCCAAGTGCACATATGGACACCCTTATGCTTAAACATGGTGTTCGTTATGGACAATCCATGATGAGCACAGAAGTCCAACAACAGAACACCACTTGAGTTCAGATCGGGGGGGCCGTTCCTCCCAACCACCCCCCTCCAGTGTCTCACTGTCGTTGCCCACGTGAGCGTTGAAGTCCCCCAGCAGAACAAGGGAGTTCCTAGGAAGAGCACTCTCCAGTGCTCCCTCTAAGGACTCCAAAAAGGGTGGGTAATCTGAACTGTCGTTCGGCCCGTAAGCACAAACAACAGTCAGGACCCGTCCCCCCACCCGTAGGCGGAGGGAGGCTACCCTCTCGTTCACCGGGGTAAACCCCAACGTACAGGCGCCGAGATGGGGAGCAACAAGTATGCCCACTCCTGCCCGACGCCTCTCACCATGGGCAACTCCAGAGTGGAAGTATGTCCAGCCCCTCTCAAGGAGACTGGTTCCAGAACCAGAGCCATGCGTCAAGGTGAGACCGACTATTTCTAGCCGGAACCTCTCGACCTCACACACTAGCTCCGGCTCCTTCCCTACCAGAGAGGTGACATTCCATGTCCCAAGAGCCAGCTTCTGCAACTGAGAATTGGACAGCCAGGGTCCCCTCTCTCGGCCGCCACCCATCACACAATACACCCGTCCCCTTTGGCCCCTCTCACGGGTAGTGGGTCCATGGGAGGGGGGGCCCATGTTTCTTCTTTAAGCTAAGCCCGGCTGGGCTCCATGGGAAAAAGCCCGGCCACCAGGCGCTAGCCATCGTGCCCCCCCTCCAGGCCTGGCTCCAGAGTGGGGCCCCGGTGACCCGCGTCCGGGCGAGGGAATACGAAGTCCAATGGTGCCGTTCATCATTGGAGTCTTCGGGCTGCGCTTTGTCTGGTCCCTCACGTAGGACCTGTCTGCCTTGGGTGACCCTACCAGGGGCATGAAGCCCCAGACAGCATAGCTCCTAGGATCATTGGGGCACTCAAACCCCTCCACCATGATAAGGTGGCAGCCCAAGGAGAGGACTGATTAATGCCTGGTGTTAAAATTAGTTAACTGGACGTGTAGCCATTATTACGTGCCCATTGTCGGACACCACACGGCACGATCGAACCCGATCGAACCGTTATACCTAGGATTTCTGTCGGCTAATGTGTAGTCTCTCAGGTTTTGAAAATGAGCCGACAATCGGCCGACAACTCTAAGATCGTGTCGTGTGCGCTGGGCTTTACACTAAGGAAATGAGGAAGGGAGATGTCAGTGGAGAGCAACAGAGTTGAGCCTTTTTTCCAGTGTTGTATAAAGTACTGAAATCTCAGAGTCAAGTAAAAGTATAAGTACCTCTCCAAAATATGACTTTGGTAAAAGTCCTGGTCACTGACTGAAATGTTACTTGAGTTAAAGTCTTAAAGTATCTGAAACTTCTTGTACTTAAGTATGGAAATTACTGTAAAAATGATGTACTCAAGTAATGTAATGAAAAGTACAAGTAAAAAGTAAAACAAAGCAAATGCAGTTTGGATGACATTTTTTATATTTTGGTAAACTTGTCAAATACACTGAAAATAATGTACACAACCAAGTGCAAGCAAAATTAAACCTGCTAATAGATATACCTGCAGGCATCATTTAGTTAAGAAAATTAGGTGCTTTACCTATAGCACAAGGTTAACTTAACCTGCTTTACAACTGAACCGGCTTCTTAGTATACCCTCCAGGACAGAAAATACAAAGTTTTTGTAAGCCTTAAGTTTTCCCTTCAAGTAAGGTCAGTGCTGAAAATGAGAAAAATAAATAGTACAGAAAATGCGGCCAACATGAAGAAAAAGATCTGTTACGATTACTCTACTTCACAAATCAGTGAACCAGTCAATCCTACAGTCAGTAGGTGGTGCACACAACTGGTCATTATGCAAAAGAAAAAAAGAATTGGGAGGGAAATGTAGCTTATTGGCATCTGTAAACCTGGTTTTGAACTTGCATGCCTTTCCTATATTCGTTAAATTTAGTCTAAATTGCTATCGCTATGGCTTCTGTCCCCCCTTGAACAGAGGAGTCTAGGTAGCCTGCTACAGTCAACATTAAGCCTAAGCTAAATACACCACGTGTGGAACTGAAACAATGCCAAACAAAGTTCATTTATGGTCAACGTTTCACAATACAGTAGTGCCTAGTGACCAAGCTGTAGTTACTGAAACAGGATAATTATAACCATTTCATAAGACGTTACCTCGATGTGTTTCTTCAAGTTGGACGGGGAGTTTTTGTAAGATAGAATTTCCACATCTTCGGGCAGGAATAACATAAACTGCATGCGGTACGACGAATCTTTAACACCCACGAAAGAGTATATTGTGTTTAAATAAGGCCATGGGCTCTCATCACCAGCTGGTGGTTCCCCTGGAGCCGTATCCGACGTAGTTGCAGTCGTTGTGGTCTCCGTCGCCTCCTCCATGTGACTGCTGCTGATTGCGAGACTTGCTTTGTGTTTAATGGGAGAAGCGAAACAGGTGTGTCCTATTGGAGGTGATGAACAAGCCCAGGCAAGTAGGCTACGGACTTTGTTCGGTAGCCTACTTGCTACTTGCTAATCAGTAGGTGGGATCAAAACACTTTGTTTCTCTCTCTCGCTTTTTTGTAACTAAACCACACATTGAAAATGTATCGGAGTAAAAGTACGCAATTAAGTTCGGAAATATAGTGAAGTAAAAGTGAAAGTCATCAAAAATTTTCATACTCGAGGAAAGTATGAAGTACTCCAAAATATACTTAAGTAAAGTAGTGAAGTATTTTTACTTCGTTACTATACAACACTGCTTTTTTCATTCAGTGTAGGCCTGTTGCGATAAACGATAAATCAATTAATCGTACGATAAAATGACGACTATCAACGTCATTTTAATTATCGGCATTATCGTCTCTTCCGTCCTTTTTCTCTGTCAGTTAATGACACTGAATGAAAAAAAGGCTCAACTCCGGTGCTCTCCACTGACCCTCCCTTCCTCATTTCCTTAGTGTAAAGCCCAACGCACACAACATGATCTCAGAGCTGTCGGCCGATTGTTGGCCCATTTTCAAAATCTGAGAGACCACACATTAGCCGACAGAAATCCTAGTTATAATGGTTCGATCAGGTTCGTTCCTGCCGTGTGGTGTCCGACAATGGGCACAAAATAATGCCTACAAGTTCAGTGAACTAATTTTAAAACCAGGCATTAATCAATACTTTACTACAATCTACCTGCAATGCATGTGGCTAGTGTCAGTCCTGACTGAATGAAAATCATTATAACCTATTTACGTCACGTTAACGAAGAACAGCTGAAAAGTTACCAGTTTATCAACTGCGGTAGCAATTTCGCTCCAACTCCTCCCCTTGTGATTTCTATATTATTTGCATGTTAAATAAATATTAATGTTGTTTCCACATATCATCTCCAATGTCCGCTGGACTTTGGGTTGCTGTTTAACCCTTACCCACTTAACAATGTATTCAGAAAATGTATCAACATTTCTAAATAAAACATGCAGAAAGCCCTTACAAACCTTTTTAAAGTTGAAAATATTTAATCTATTGTTAATCTGTGATTTGTTCTTTAAATGGCCATTTATTTTGGCTGATATTATACAATAAGCAAATAATCAAACCATAATAGTCTACTAAAAGCACAATAAGAAACTTAATCATGGCTAAACATTCTGCACCATATCAGCCTGCAAGAGACAATTGAGGGATGAGGAGACACTGTTGCTGATGTGTGGTTCTTAAGGTTCTGACGGGTCTGCGGTGTTCCCCTCCTGATCCATTCTGTCTGGTATCACACTGTGCCACTATGGCCACATTTTTTTTAAATTGCCTGTATTCATCCTCACTGACATTGTTCAGCCTGGGATTTGCATCTTCCCTCTCATGTCTGTATCTTTACAAGTTACAGTTCTTGCTTCTAAGGACATGATGGTATCGGGTTGAGGACGTTTTAAAAAGACGCGGGTTGACAGCAGCTCACCGCAGTTGAGTAATATCCGTCTCTAGGCAACCACAACAGTGTTGGTCCGTAGTGTTCCGGGGGTCCTTTATAGTTCCCTCCATGAGAATTTAGCTGACTTTAATATTTTCCGTGTTTTATTTTCATCATCATTGTTACCCTGGGTGTTCATATGTGTGTGATAGACGTGTCTATTGGACATTTATCAAAATACGGAACAAATCTTGTCCCGTATCGGTTCAATTTGGGACGCAACATTTAACAACCAAATATAGGATGCTTCTGTATTTTACAAGACGGGTGGTAACCCTATAGTAGAGCCAAACCAGGGTAATAGTTGTGGGTAATAGTGAGTATATTTTACTGAGTATATTTTACTGAGAGTCTTGTCCCGTACAAATCTGTTGGTTGACTCTTCCTAGAGGTGTGGAGCATTTCCATTTTGTGGAGCGAGATTGCAGCACTTCATACATGCTGTTGTTTTTTTGTAGCATTTTCCCTCCTGTGATTGCCAGTATTTTTTGTTTGCATTTCTTTTTCATATTTGTGATTTTTTTGAGTTTGCATCATTCATGGTTTTTGTGCAGCTTCTGTCATTGTTTGCTGAGGTTTTGAAGAGGATCTGATAGCGGACAGGCTTAGGCAGCGAGTTGATTTGAACATTTAAGAAACAATAATGAACGACTTACAAAAACTCCAGAGTGAGAGGCAGGGCCAATGCATAAGCAAACTAAGCAGCTGCTTAGGGCCACTAAGGGGGCCCTCAGTAGAGCAATTTTTTTTTTTTTTAGTAATAATTTCTATGTCGTTATAATATCAAAAACACACAATTTCACTACGAGGTGAGTTGTTTTTACAATAATATATATTTGATAATGTATGTAGAAATCATTACTTTATGGATAAAAAGAAATAAATAAATTGCTCTAGAGGGCCCCTGGTGGCCGCGGTAGGTACCGCACGGTTTGCCGGTAACATGAGCTGATGTGCAATGTGCAGGGCGCATCCAAACGTCCAAAGCTCCAGTCAGAACGTAAGTAAGCAAAACAATGTCTCAAAAAAAGACTTATCCTTCAGGGAGGGAGAAATGAAAGAGGAAGAATAGAAAAAGCCAAGATAAAGGTTTGTTTTCATGTGCCTTGGTGATGTAATGTATTGTAATGTAAAAGATTTGTAAAGCTGCTAATAGAAAATTAGCTTGATAGTGACCTGGAACGGTCCAGTTCAACAGCCAAATATTTATGCTAGGGTCTTTGTGTTTATGTGAAACTGAGTTTAAACTTTAAATGAGTTGATTCTCTTTGTTGGCCCTGTATATAACTAAGGTTTTTTGGCTTCAGAGTGCCGTGTTTGATAACATTTGATAACAATAATTAAAACTTCTCAATGTTTGATATTGTCTAGTTGAGCTACTCTATGCTGTAGCTGGGGGTATGTTGTTTGCTGCTGAACATAATAATTTTGTGGCTAAAACAAACATTATTTTTACATCAACTTCTAAGTTATGTGAAACTTCTGTTAAAATCATTTGAAGGCACAGAATCAGTCCAGTACTAATCCACATTCTCAAGGGAGAAAGACTCACGTGGTATACATTTTATTTTTAGCTATTGGAGTTGCACTTAAGAGAAATGTATTTATTCAAAGAATGTCATGAATATGTGTGTATGTTTTCCATCTTAAGTTGGGCTGCACTGATTGCAGTTTTCTGGGCAATTGCTGGTTATTGGTCAAACTTCTCACTGTAGAGCAGAAACGGACAGAGGCTGATTTTTAAACCTTTGCTGACGAAGATAAGATTAGGGGATAAGATGGGCTTCACGTGTAAGTGTTGGCCAATCACAATCCCCCAAAATTAAGGAAATTGGCGCCCAGAAATCAACTGGTCGATAAATCAGTTGGCCAATAAATGTATTCTACATTATACATACATATACATACATAATGTAAACAGCACTGCCAGAGATGCAGTAAGTTTATAGAGGGTGGGTGAATTATCTAATGATCAACTGCTGATTGCTAGCAGAACTAGAGAGCCTCAAAACCAAATTTCGCTTAGGGACTTGGGGCGGCCCTGGTGAGAGGGAGAGAGAAAGTGGCACATGGTATGAGAGAAAGTACACAGGAGACTAGGAAATAAATCTAACACTAAGGAATAGAGGAGTGCCGATCGATCGGCCGATTTCCGTGAAAAAGTGTATGATCGGTGATCGCCGATCACTGTCTCTTGTTGACGATCACCAAAACTGATCACATGCATCTCATTTCGCAGCCTGCATGCGCAGCTGATATCCTCTTAACTTCACTGCAAACACGCAGCAACAAAGCTAAGCTATGTGGCGAGGAACTATAACGCTCTGAGAGTGAATGGGGAAGTTCGCGTGTTCCGCCGAAGAAATACCTCGGGGGTGAAGCACGTCAAAATGCATCAACACAATTAATCTAATATGACATTTAAAACACAAACATTTGACTGAGTTTGGCTACATCGAGGCTCAATGCAGGAAAAAGGGACATCCGGAGCAGCCAGATAGCAGGTAAAGCAGCGCACAGCTACCAACGCTCACCCGGAAGAGCATCACGGTCAGAAAGCTAAACCCGAAAAATAATTTAAATCAACAAGCTAGCGATGTAAGACGGTGGTTCTGCTCCCGCTGTTGGACCGCCGCTACGCGTTACAGATTGTAATATTTCACAGACGGAGCGCCGTTTCTGCTCCACCCGCAGTGAACTCTCACACCGAACGTCTGCTTAAAGTTGCAACAGGTAATTTAAACAAAAAAAAAAAAGATTTTACATATATATTAAAACTTTCACTATGTAATAGCATGAGATAGATAATCTCTGAAAAAAATAATCTATGCCTCCTCCCTGCGTTCTGCACAATTATTCCGCTCAGTCACAACCAGCCAATCAGAGCCAGCCATGCTCTCAGGAAGTTTTGATTCAATAACTCAGTATTGTTTATTTTGGTGCAACCTACATTTGACTCTGAATGAATATTTCTTTTTTGTTGAATTATATGATATAAGCAGTGTTGTGAGATTTATTTGACTTATGCATAACTTATGGTACTGAGGACCTACTGTTAAATATTATTTTACTAATTGCAGGTTTTTCAGTTGTCCTTTTGACTGAATAGCTACTGTACTGTGCCTGCAAATATTTTGTAATTTATGTCTAAATTAGGTAAATTTATTGCCAGATCACGTAGTAGTATTTATACCTAAAGAGAAAAATTAGCAGCCAGTCCAGGTGATTGGCAAAGATCGGCCTCATGGGTGATCGGTATCGGAATTGGCAGCAAAAAACCTGATCAGAGCATCCCTACTAAGAAACTAAACTAGAGATACAAAGAGTAACTAGGCTCAAGACATAGAAATAATAAGCTAGAATCACTCAGAAAGGACTAAACTAAAGTAAAAGAGAAGCAAGAAAGAGGCTAAGGAACACAGAATAAATAAACCTCAAAACACAGGATCCTAACACAGCTAAATAATCTCAATCTGAGTTGGAGAAATGTAAAAATGTTGATGGTGAGGACTGGTGAACACTAAACTAAGCACATTTAACTCAGACAATGTCCCGGTACTTCAAAATATGAGTTTGTATGACATTTTGATCATTCTTCAAATAAATATTTAAAGCAGTTGACTCTGGAAGATATTCACCTGAGGTAATTCTAGGTCATGTTTTTAAATAGTCACGTAAATATTTAAATGCAATTAATCTCTTTTTGTCTGATGGAGTTTTGCTTCAGTAATTATTAATGTCTAACTAACTTTGAAACATTTAGTTTTAACACCTAAAGGATGACATGAGATGACATGATATAAAGCTGTTGATAATCTGTGTCAGTTAAATTAGATGTAGGTGTGATTCTACAGTCATTAGCTGTGTATTCTTTTCTTTCCTCTGTTTTAGAGAAAACCACAGTGAGATTGAACGACGCCGGCGTAACAAAATGACCCAGTACATCACTGAGCTGTCAGACATGGTCCCTACATGTAGTGCCCTGGCCAGAAAGCCCGATAAGCTAACCATACTACGTATGGCGGTCTCCCATATGAAGTCCATGCGGGGGACAGGCAACACTTCTACTGATGGGGCGTATAAGCCCTCCTTTCTCACTGAACAGGTAGTGTAATGAAAGCTGATGATCAACCAAAAGTAATATAAACAGTTTAGAAAAAGCAGATTATAATATCAGGATTGTTTTGTATAGTGAACTTACAGTTTTACCAAAAAATGTGTCAACTACTCAGGTAAAGTGAACTCTTACAGAGGATCATAAAGGGCCGTAAAAATGATGAGCATCATAATGTGATGTGGCTTGAGTGTGTGGTGAGTCATTTCTGCTGTTTGTTGTTATATTCTTCCTCTTGTTTTGCCCTGATGACTCTTCTCTGTTCGTCTAAAATTGCACAGTATTTCTAACCGTCATCCTGCTAAAGCAATTTTGATCTGAGAAGCCAGCCAAGGAGACCTACTCCACTGTTACTGGGCGTACTGAACTGTCTCCACCATCAACTTGGCACCTTTTCCCGTGGGAAGCGCTTGGTAAAACGGGGGCAACGTGATGCCGTCCTGATACAGAATGAGACAAAGCTGAAATCTGTTGGACTGTCCGTCAGTTCATAGCAGGCCCATCCTTCCTTCTGCTCTAGCACCTGTTCACTGAATGTGGTTTAGCAATATTCTTCTGGCGCTCCACACATTAGCTTGCTGGAACATGCACTTGTTTCTAGCTCTGTGAAGCTAGAAACAAGTAACAAGTAGAAACAAGCTATAGAACACTCTGGTGTTCAACAGGGCCATCTGTTGAACACCAGATCACTGGCTAACAAGTCATTCTTTTTGAATAACTACTTCACTTTATCAGATTTGTATTTTACGTTCCTGGCTGAAACTTTGGTCTATCCTTCTCTGAACTAGTAGTCACAGCTGGGTTAGTCTGACAGAGGCATCATGTGTCTCAACAACAAAGGTGGACACAACAACAAAGGCGGACAGACCTGGGATTGAACCGACAACCCACTTATTGTGGGACAAACTCCTACCGCCATCATCCTGCCATTGTTGACCTTTTTCAACATTTTTCTCTCTCTCCTTCTGATATCACTATATTGACTGCCCTGCAATGGCAGGTTTTTTCTTTGCACAGAGAACTCAATGTGCCACATTTCATAGGTGATCAAACAATGGATCTCGTTTCTCAAAAGTCGTCCCTGGGCCTCTTTGATCCTGTAGGAACTGAAGCACCTTATTCTGGAAGCAGCAGACGGCTTCTTGTTTGTGGTGGCGGCAGAGACTGGTCGAGTCATCTATGTGTCGGATTCTGTGACTCCAGTGCTGAACCATCCCCAGTCAGAGTGGCTTGGCAGTACCCTGTATGAGCAGGTTCACCCAGATGATGTGGACAAGTTGAGAGAACAACTCAGCACTTCAGAAAACTCAATGACAGGTAAATGTAGTTACATGTTTTTTTTTCTGCTGACAATTGCTCTGCTTATCATTTGTGTTAAATATTTTATTTTTTACTTTATGGTTTTGAAGTTGGTTGCCAGAATCTCGAAGTCTGACAAATGTACAACCCCATGCAAAAAAATTGAGCTATATCACTCCTGAGGCTGTGTGTGCCATTCCTGCTACAAGGGATGAAAATGAGAGTAGACACTACCCTAAAATGATCTGTTAAATGTAAAGCCCAGATAAGGTTGCATTAAAGAAAACAAAAAAAAAACACACACACACAATTGGGTCACTTCAAGCTGAAGTGTGAATGTAGCCATACAGTCTCTGTGGTAGGGGTTGAACCAATTAGTCGACTAGTCGACTCTAGGACGTCTCGCGAGTTTTTACATTTCATGTCGACTAGTCGCAGTCATGTGATTGCCGGTGGTGACAGCCTGTGCTGATCTGACAGCACAGTATACGTCACAAGACAGAAGAAAAATAAGTTAATACATTAGTTTAAATGATATGTAGATGGATGCATATTTGTGGTTTTACAGTGTTTTTAAAAGGAGATGGAGTTGCAGCTGCAGTCCACTACAAAACACGAGCCGTCTAAAACTCGCCCCCTTCCCGCTAATGATGTCACTTAGCCGGCTCGCGAGTGTCTTTGTCACGACGATCTAACTAATACATTATGATGTTATGTTGCTGATTAAATAAAGATCTGTGGTAATGACAGTGTATACTTGTCTGACATATATATAGCCGTGAGTTCGTGCTAAGAATGACACTTTGTGCTTAGAAGTGTCATCAGATCAGCTGTCAGAGTGTATGACACTCTGACAGCTGATCTGACAGAACACTGGCTACAAAATGGCGTCTTCCAAACAGACCGAGGACAAAACCCGCATCTTGTCAAACAGGTAGAAATTACTGGGTCCTTGTATGACAATGTGCTCTTAGCGAACTCTTAGCGAAGAGAATATTGACAGCGAGTGAACTTTATTTACCCCCCGCCCCCGTGCCACCTCTTTTTATTGTTTTTACATGCCATCTAAAAGATGTGTGTTTCCTTTTGAATGTTGGTTTCCCAGCAACTTATTATTTATCATAAACTATCCCGATGTTTTGTTGTTTCACTTGTTGCTGTTCTGTGTAAATGCCGTATTTTTCCGTGAAAACGGGTAATAAAGCCTGTACGTTACTCCAAAGCTTTGCGTCTTGCCTTGCCATGACGTCACAACGACTAGTCAACTCGACATCGACTCGACTTTTATCATGTTGACGTTGACTAGAAAATATCTTAAATCGTTCAATCTGCTGAGTCAGCAGAGCTTCCTGCCGCGCATCGGGCGGAGGAGAAGCAGGTGGTTTCGTTGAATTCAGCTGTAACCAAACGGGATCCGTTCATAACAAGTTTGGCTTGTGATGTTCCAAAAGCACCATGTAGTCAGTGTGATCATTTGACTCCTATAGTAACTATCCAGAGATCATCAGCATCAGCCGGTGTTTAGAAAAAAAAAGTCAGACCCGACTTTGTGCAACAAACTTTTCCCCGCTGCTCACGAAGAATCTCCATAATAGACTTAGTAAAAGCAGGAGAAGGGGAGAGAGTGTGTGTGTGTGTGTGTGGAGGGGGGGGTCAATATTTGCCGTGAAAATAGCTAATAAAGCCTCCAAGTAGTTGTGAAGGGTTTTTGCGCTTACGTCACTATGACGTCACCGCGACTAGTCGACATCGACTCGACTATTATCATGATGTAGTCGACCTTAAAAAATATGTAGTCGTTCAACCCCTACTCTGTGAGCATTTCTTAAAAATATAATCAGTTTTTTCATCAAAAGTGAGCTGACTGTCCAGGAATGACCCAAGGTATTAAACAATTGCCACAGTTTCAATAGGTTGGCCAACAAGTGAAACCGGGCCCGCTTTAAGGGGTTGTTTAGATAGTTTAATTAGCTCTACATTTTTAAGAAAATTAGGTAGTATTGTGTTTTAAAGAATTTAACTTTTATGGAGTTAATAAATAAAGAGTTTGCGGTATTCTGTTTTAGTGATGTATTTATGTTAGCTGTGTTACCACCATCACACCAGTAGAGGCAGTATCAGACCCCAAAGGATTCTACTAACAAGTAGATTTAGAAGTACATAGAAAGCTGCAGAATTTAAGAACTGTGAGTGGTGCTGAAGTAAATAAAAGAGAAAAGTTTAAATACATGCCGACAGTGGATCTCCTTCATAAAGGTGAAAATATCACAGATTTTAAAAGAAATTAAAAACGAGATGCCGCGGATAATATAGCATCCCCTCATTTCCGAAGTGCAATTGTCCCATTTCCAAATAGGATCTGTTGCATGGTTCTTCCTCACCCCTTTCTGTTTGCTGCAGTGAGGTGTACTTGGATGTTACTACTGACAAAAATCACAAAGAAGACGACAGGAAGCAGTCTTTCTTTGTGGTTTGTAGTGTGTTTGCTTTTTCGGACAATGCGCAGCCGGCTCCACCAAAGCTCTCACAGTATTGCACAGTTCATAAAAAGTTGTGTGCCATTCCAACTTGTTCAATCCATAGCTCTTCTGTAAAATCGCCTATTACAATTTCCTCAAAACACAGCATGTTTTTTGAGGAAATTATCAAGTAGGCGACAAACTGTGTTGCCTTCACATTTTATTTTCCATTTCCGTTCGTGGTTCCACAGGACGAATTCTGGACCTGAAGACGGGGACTGTAAAGAAGGAAGGGCAGCAGTCTTCCATGAGGATGTGTATGGGCTCCAGGCGCTCCTTTATCTGCCGCATGAGGTCTGTTGGTTACTAAGAAATATTACTTTAGTTAAGTATAGTGATGAACTCAGGTGCCTTTTGCATTATGGTGTTTCCCCTTACTATACAGGGTAGGTGAGAGGTCGGGTGCAGGGCCGGACTCATTCTGCATGAGCCTATTTTCTTTGCTATCCCTTAATGAAAGCCAGGATGAAAGGAGAAATGTGTGGAGAAGCTAACGGCAGAGTTCTGGTCAGTCCATCATTAATAGTGTTAATAGGAGAGAAGAAACACATGGACCCTCACGCAGCTGTTCAGTAGCACAGCTCATAATTTTACACCTTCAGGCAGAATTCCTATTTTTGAACCATTTTTGACCAAATAGACTTAGACATAATAATATACAAATAATAATATATTGCTGAATATATATAACTTAGCATTTTCAAGCAGTCTGACGGTTTTAGTGATGGTATTGTTGAGCAGTATGATGGCCAGTGAATAACGTATGTATTATCAAACAATTATTGTTTTCTCATTTTAAAATTTTGACCACAGAATCAAGCCAAATGACCTGGATTAAAATGCTTCTGGATGTTGTATCCAGTTCAGCCCAGGCTGTTGGATTCTGAGCCATATAGAGAGCAAAGTAATTATCAAGGATTCTGGAGGACTAGGTAGCTAAACATCATAGCAGGTAACCTGCTATAAAACCTTAGCAGTCCTTAAAGTGTAAGAAGTAATAAGTGAGGATTTATGTTTAAACTAGGCCACAGTCAAATAGACCAGCAAAATTTTCAGCCACAAGTGACAAAAAACAAGATACAAAAAAATACAACAAATAACTTCAGCTGACATCCAGGACACTCTGGACTCATTTCTACCACAGAGATGAGCTTCAGAATCTCTTGAGCAAAGGCTTCTCACTCCAGATAACTTATAAGTATGATACAAATCTATTTATTTCCCTTTTGAACTGATGTGAAGTTTAGTTTTTGGGTTTTTTTTCCACCCAAGCAATTTATATCTATTGTCATCAAATTACACCACTCCCTACTCTTCCTGGTGGCATTTACACTTTTCTTGTTGCAAAATGGCAACAGAAAAAGGTGGGAGAAAACAATAGTCAGTTGGTTTTTTAACAATAATTGAATAATTATTTAAAACATTATATATTCTATTGAGTATTCATTACCCATTTAATGTATACATAATTACAAATCTTTGACCTTTTTGAATTCTGTACGTAAAAAATAATCAAAGTAAAAAAAACTACGAAAACTACTACTATAACTCATAAAATTAAACTAAAAATTAAACTAAAATATTTAATTAATAATAATCAGGGATTCCCCCAGTGTATTATAAGCCTGGTGGTCCCCATGCTTTACTAACCCCCTTTCCCCCAAACACCCCTGTCAGGCCAAAAAAAGGTATTTATTTAATTTTAATACTTTATTTTTGAGGTATTGAGAAGATTACAAGAGCACAATTTCAGTCTGTGATCAGACACAAAATTCCTTCTCTTTACATTTCCATTTACAAAAACAAAAAGATGGAACAAGGGGGTATAATTTTGGAAAAAACATTACTTTTATGTATAGAACAATAAGTAAATTTATATAGCAAATAGACACTCTCTGAAGAATGAACCCTCTATTTTTTAATTCTCAACAATCTGGTATTCTTCCATATTGTGTTTTGTTGACATAGGACACCCATTTGGACAGTGTTGTATAAAGTACTCAAATCTCAGAGTCAAGTAAAAGTACAAGTACCTCTCCAAAATATGACTTTGGTAAAAGTCGAAGTCACTGACTGAAATGTTACTTGAGTTAAAGTCTTAAAGTATCTGAAACTTCTTGTACTTAAGTATGGAAATTACTGTAAAAATGGATGTACTCAAGTAATGTAATGAAAAGTACAAGTAAAAAGTAAAACAAAGCAAATGCAGTTTGAATGACATTTTTTATATTTTGGTAAACTTGTCAAATACACTTAAAATAATGTACACAACCAAGTGCAGGCAAAATTAAACCTGCTAATAGATATACTTGCAGGCATCATTTAGTTAAGAAAATTAGGTGCTTTACCTATAGCACAAGGTTAACTTAACCTGCTTTACAACTGAACCAGCTTCTTAGTATACCCCCCAGGACAGAAAATACAAAGTTTTTGTAAGCCTTAAGTTTTCCCTTCAAGTAAGGTCAGTGCTGAAAATGAGAAAAATAAATAGTACAGAAAATGCGGCCAACATGAAGAAAAAGAGCTGTTACGATTACTCTACTTCACAAATCAGTGAACCAGTCAATCCTACAGTCAGTAGGTGGTGCACACAACTGGTCGTTATGCAAAAGAAAAAAAGAATTGGGAGGGAAATGCAGCTTATTGGCATCTGTAAACCTGGTTTTGAACTTGCATGCCTTTCCTATATTCGTTAAATTTAGTCTAAATTGCTGACGCTATGGCTTCTGTCCCCCCTTGAACAGAGGAGTCTAGGTAGCCTGCTACAGTCAACATTAAGCCTAAGCTAAATACACCACGTGTGGAACTGAAACAATGCCAAACAAAGTTCATTTATGGTCAACGTTTCACAATACAGTAGTGCCTAGTGACCAAGCTATAGTTACTGAAACAGGAGGATTATAACCATTTCATAAGACGTTACCTCGATGTGTTTCTTCAAGTTGGACGGGGAGTTTTTGTAAGATAGAATTTCCACATCTTCGGGCAGGAATAACATAAACTGCATCTTTAACACCCACGAAAGCATGTATTGTGTTTAAATAAGGCCGTGGGCTCTCATCACCAGCTGGTGGTTCCCCTGGAGCCGTGTCCGACGTAGTTGCAGTCGTTGTGGTCTCCGTCTCCTGCTCCATGTGGCTGCGGCTGATTGCGAGACTTGCTTTGTGTTTAATGGGAGAAGCGAAACAGGTGTATTCTATTGGTGGTGATGAACAAGCCCAGGCAAGTAGGCTACCGACTTTGTTCGGTAGCCTGCTTGCTACTTGCTAATCAGTAGGTGGGATCAAAACACTTTGTTTCTCTCTCTCACTTTTTTGTAACGAGTAACTAAACCACACATTGAAAATGTATCGGAGTAAAAGTACGCAATTAAGTTCGGAAATATAGTGAAGTAAAAGTGAAAGTCATCAAAAATTTGTATACTCGAGGAAAGTATGAAGTACTCCAAAATATACTTAAGTAAAGTAGTGAAGTATTTTTACTTCGTTACTATACAACACTGCATTTGGACCACAAGATAGTAAACTTGTTCAGTTGAAAATGAATTAAAAATGTTATTTTGTCCATTTGATAGATTTCATTAACACACACTATCGATTCATCTGTAGTGGGAGGCTCAGGGAGGAGCCAGCATCTGGTGCCAGTTTTTTTTTTTTTTTTTTTTTACAGGATGTAATTAGTATTTGAAACAGATATTTTGCGTTGTCAGGTAGGGATTCTGTGTTACCTAGAATAAAAATAGCGAATTTAAGAGGTATTCTTATATTCAAGATATTTTCTACATTTTTGTGTATTTCTATCCAATAACGTCTTATAATTGTATAGTCCTAGAATATATGCCAGTGGTTGGGTTCTGTGTTTCCACTTTGCCTCCAGCATCTAGGGTGCCCCCTGGTACAAGAAATTTTCTGTTTCAGTGTTATAAAAAAATCTAAGCAAGCATTTCCAGTTAAATTCTCTCAATGAGTATAAATTGGTACATCTCCAAACTGTCAAGCAGTAACTGTTCCATTCTTCTTCTGTGATTTCCATTTTACTTTCCTTTTCCCATTTTGTTTTCACATATAAAGTTGAATATGTTTTTTTTATTCATAAGTCCTTTGTATATAATACCTTTTTTGGATTTCGCCTGATATGCCACTAGTATTTCTTTAAGCAATGATTCCTGCTCATCTGTATGCCTAATAATTTTCCGATTAAGTGCCATATAGCGCCACCTTGTGTGCATCACCAGAAATGTTTATGTCTTTGATATTGTCAGTTTGCCTTATTAGTTGGGCTAGTGGTCCTATGTAAAGGGCAAATAGTAATGGAGAGAGTCCACATCCATGTTTCGTTCCACGCTCTAATTCAAAGGTATTTGACAGATGTCCACTGATTTTTATCTGTGCATTTGGTTTTGTGTATAGTGACCTGATCACGTCAATAAAATTGGAGTGGAAACCAAACTTCTCAAGTACTTTATATAGAAAGTCCCAGCTTACTGTATTGAAAGCTTTTTCAGCAAATAGGCTGATCACTGCAGCTGGTATTTGGTATTTTTGAATGTGGTTCAAGATATGCAATATGCGATGTATATTATCATGGGTTTATCTTTGTGGGATAAAACCGGTTTCATTGGTATGAATAAGTTCTGGGAGTATCTCCTGTATTCTCCTTGAGAGAATTGATGTGAATAGCTTGTAATCAATATTAAGTACAGAGATAGGTCTGTAAGAACTGCAGCTCAGTTGGTCTTTTCCTTCTTTTGGAATAACAGATATTGTTAGTTTGCTCTCTTTTTTTTTGGACGCAAAAAGATATAATTTTACCCCTCATAGCTGCTTTTAGTGTATCCCAAACTATTTCTGGTCTTACCTCTCCGTTATTGTTTTCTTTTAGAAAAATATTTATGTCAGATTTGATTAGTTTTATAAATTGGAAGTCATTCAGTATGGAGTATTTAATCTCCATTGTGTACTTTTAGGGTCCTCACCTTAAGTTAACAATAGGGGGGCATAATCAGAGAGGTCAATGTTGCCTATCTCACATTAACAAATCTTATGACAATCTCTTTTAAAAGTAAAGAAATAATCCATTCTAGAATATACCGTATGTGCATGAGAGAAAAGAGTATAATCACGGCTTGTTGGATATAAACTCCTCCAGATATCTATAACACCATATTCTGACATGAGAATTTTAATCTTCTATTGTAAAGATGTTTGGGGAATTTGTTTTGAAGAGTCCAGCCATGGATTGAGTCTTATATTCCAATTAGGCCTGTCACGATAACAAATTTTGCTGAGCGATTAATTGTCTCAAAAATTATTGCGATAAACGATAATATTGTTTGAAGACCTTTTTACACTGATTTAATGGAAATGACGTAATAATGCATGCGATTTCCTGCCAAAGATAGATACACTTTATTTTCAAAAGAACACTTAACACTGAAACTGACAAAAAAATAAACAAAACAATCAAAAATAAAATGGATTCTCACCCTCCATTAACAAAAAATGTACTAAAATAAAAACTAAACAACATAAAGCCAAAGTGAAAATAAATACTGCATCCAACCAAAAGAGTGCAGATTATGAATTCTGTATACTATATTGCCCTTCAGTAATCATTAGATTTAAATAGAGACGATGGGCACATCCGACTACCTGATGCAATATTTCACACTACACGATTTTTTGCCCCGATTTTCCCTTTACGACAATCTTAGAACGTCCACCGTTCTAAGATTGTTGCTAGCGAATTCTTAACCAATCATCCTGTAGTGTGCGGTGTGTTACAGTAGATCGTCGACTGGGAGCGTTAACGCAGCCTGTTGAATGTGACAGGTAGCCAATCAGAAAGCGCGGATTCCCCTCCGTGCTTTCTGGTTGGAAATTACGGAGAGGAATCCCAAACAGCTGACACAGCGCAACCTGAAGTCCAGCGGACATTGGAGATATGTGGAAACAACATTAATGTTTATTCAACATTTCGTGCAAAGAATATAGAAATGACAAGGGGAGGAGTTGGGGCAAAATTGCTACCGCAGTTGATAAACCCGGTAACTTTTCAGCTGTTCTTCGCTAACGTGACATAAATAGGTTATAATGATTTTCATTTAGACAAGACTGACACTAGCCACATGCTTTGCAGGTAGATTGTAGTAAAGTATTGATTAATGCCTGGTTTTAAAATTAGTTAACTGGACTTATAGCCATTATTTTGTGCCCATTGTTGGACACACCACATAGCACGATCGAATACGAATGAACCGTTATACCTAGGATTTCTGTCGGCTAATGTGTGGTCTCAGGTTTTGAAAATGGGCTGACAATTGGCCGACAACTCTAAGATCGTGTAGTGTGCACTGGGCATTACACTAAGGAAATTGGGAAGGGAGAGGTCAGTGGAGAGCACCAGAGTTGAGCCTTTTTTCATTCAGTGTCATCAACAGAAAGAGAAAAAGGTCGGAAGAAACGATAAAGCTGATAATTAAAATGAAGTCGATAGTTTTAATTTATCGTGCAATTAATTGATTTATTGTTTATTGTGACAGGCCTAATTTCAATCTCCTCCACAAATAAGTATACCCGTTGATTGTCCCATTACATCAAATTGTCAGGAATGGTGTGATGAAGGTGGTGAGGCAAACGCTGTAGACCCAGGTTGAGATGATTGATGGTTGTTTTAATGAAAAATAAACGTCAAAACAGTCCAAAAACAAGTCCAATAACACAGGCAGCACGACTGAGCGGAAGCCAGGGCTCAACGCCGGTAGCAACTGGTTTATGACTGGACACACGAAGGACTGAGCGCACATTAGACAAGGACCCGACAAAGACACAGACACACAGGTGACACTAAATACACAGGGGGTTAATCAGGGAATGAGAAACACCTGGGAGTAATCAAAGGGAGGACAGGACAACACGGAGACACAGGGACAGAAAACTCTAAATAAATACACAGAAAAACACAGAACATGACACAAATAGCTTTTTATACAATGAAGTCACCGCCAGTTGGAACGTTTTACATAGTGTTACATTGACTCCGTCTATTCTACCTGTTATCAACGACTATCTCCCGTCTTTGTCATTGGTTTCAGAAATAAGTTCAAATGGAACTCTCTGCGATATTAATGTGGCTACGTCCCGTCTATGACCGGACTTATACGATGAGTAATATACACTGCTCAAAAAAAATAAAGGGAACACTCAAATAACACATCCTAGATCTGAATGAAAGAAATATTCTCATTGAATACTTTGTTCTGTACAAAGTTGAATGTGCTGACAACAAAATCACACAAAAATCATCAATGGAAATCAAATTTATTAACCAATGGAGGCCTGGATTTGGAGCCACACACAAAATTAAAGTGAAATAACACTACACGCTGATCCAACTTTAATGTAATGTCCTTAAAACAAGTCAAAATGAGGCTCAGTATTGTGTGTGGCCTCCACGTGTCTGTATGACCTCCCTACAACGCCTGGGCATGCTCCTGATGAGGTGGCGGATGGTCTCCTGAGGGATCTCCTCCCAGACCTGGACTAAAGCATCCGCCAACTCCTGGACAGTCTGTGGTGCAACATGACGTTGGTGGATGGAGCGAGACATGATGTCCCAGATGTGCTCAATCGGATTCAGGTCTGGGAACGGGCTGGCCAGTCCATAGCTTCAATGCCTTCATCTTGCATGAACTGCTGACACACTCCAGCCACATGAGGTCTAGCATTGTCCTGCATTAGGAGGAACCCAGGGCCACCCCTTGTGAGACCAGCATATGGTCTCACAAGGGGTCTGAGGATCTCATCTCGGTACCTAATGGCAGTCAGGCTACCTCTGGTGAGCACATGGAGGGCTGTGCGGCCCTCCAAAGAAATGCCACCCCACACCATTACTGACCCACTGCCAAACCGGTCATGCTGAAGGATGTTGCAGGCAGCAGACCGCTCTCCACGGCGTCTCCAGACTCTGTCACGTCTGTCATATGTGCTCGGTGTGAACCTGCTTTCATCTGTGAAGAGCACAAGGCGCCAGTGGCGAATTTGCCAATCCTGGTGTTCTCTGGCAAATGCCAAGCGTCCTGCACGGTGTTGGGCTGTGAGCACAACCCCCATCTGTGGATGTCGGGCCCTCATACCATCCTCATGGAGTCGGTTTCTAACCGTTTGTGCAGACACATGCACATTTGTGGCCTGCTGGAGGTCATTTTGCAGGGCTCTGGCAGTGCTCCTCCTGTTCCTTCTTGCACAAAGGTGGAGGTAGCGGTCCTACTGCTGGGTTGTTGCCCTCCTACGGCCTCCTCCACGTCTCCTGGTGTACTGGCCTGTCTCCTGGTAGCGCCTCCAGCCTCCGGACACTACGCTGACAGACACAGCAAACCTTCTTGCCACAGCTCGCATTGATGTACCATCCTGGATGAGCTGCACTACCTGAGCCACTTGTGTGGGTTGTAGAGTCCGTCTCATGCTACCACGAGTGTGAAAGCACCACCAACATTCAAAACTGACCAAAACATCAGCCAGACAGCATAGGTACTGAGAAGTGGTCTGTGGTCCCAACTGCAGAACCACTCCTTTATTGAGTGTGTCTTGCTAATTGCCAATAATTTCCACCTGTTGTCTATTCCATTTGCACAACAGCAGGTGAAATTGATTGTCAATCAGTGTTGCTTCCTAAGTGGACAGTTTGATTTCACAGAAGTTTGATTTACTTGGAGTTATATTGTGTTGTTTAAGTATTCCCTTTATTTTTTTGAGCAGTGTATTTTAGAGAAGCCCATCCTTTTTAATTTTTCATGTTCCTCGGATGTAGGATGTGTCTCTTGCAACATAGCTATCTGGATCTTTTCCTTCATTCTAGATGGTATGTTATTTCTCTTCATGGGGTTAAGAACCCCTTTTAAAAACTAACAAACATACTGTAAAAACTAATTAAAACTAGTGGAGTTAGACAAACAAAAACTGGATCCAGTATTCTTGACCCACTTTGGGTGAATTTCAGTAATGTATTTATTTAATTAATTTAATTTAATTTCCTGTTGTTATTAATAAATAATTGTTTAATTGAATTGAACCAACATACACTTCACTCCCCCAAGAATATACCAGAACTGGAATGGGTCATCATCGCCTTACCCTCAATGACCCAAGAATTCATTGGGTCTTGCTAAATACAGCAAGGCTTGTTTTAAGAACCAGTTAGTGTATGTTTCTGTCTTAGGTAGTTTCTGTTAATATGATTCAGAAAGAGTAAATGTTGACGTTTTAATGCAATATTGGGCCCCATCCATGTGGCGGGACGTGAGATTAGATTGTTCCAAAGTACAACATTAGGGTCCTCAAATGTCTTCATACTGGTGACCTGGTGATCGACTTCAGAAAGAACAAAACGGACATCCAGCCTCTCACCATCAGTGGGACCTGTGGAGAGGGTCCCAGTGTTCAGGTTTCTGGGCATGGAGTTGGAGGACAAGCTAACCTGGAACACCAACACCAAGGAGCTGTTGAAGAAGGCACAGCAGAGACTGTACTTTCTGAGAATACTCAAGAAGAACTGTCTCCCCTCAGACCTGCTGCAGGCCTTCTATCACTGCTCCATAGAGAATGTGCTCACGTACAGTCTGTGTGTCTGGTACGGCAGTAGCACATCTGCGGACAAGAAGGTTCTCCAGAGGGTTGTTAGGGCAGCAGAGAGAACCATAGGCTGCCCCATCCCCACTATGGAACAGATTTACACTTCCAGGCTCCACAAGAAAGTTATGGACATTTTAAATGACTCTTCACACCCTGGCCATGGTCTCTTCCAGCTGCAAGAGATACAGAGCAATAAAAAACAGGACAAATCGCCTAAAAAACAGTTTTTACCCAATGACAATCATGGCACTAAATTCAAAGGCATAAGAACTTCTGCTCTTGACACCAATTGTTAAAAAATGTAAATTCTGTTGCGACACCTCCAGGCGCTGCAACCATCTTCTGATGTCTATTTATTTCTCATTTTGTACTATTTATTTCTTTATCTTTTTTATGTTTGTATATGTATATTGTATATTATGCATATATACATAACCTGCATTTTAACTCGAGTCAAGCAAATCTCAATCTCATTGTAATCTGTTGACGACAATGACAAAAAAATCTTATCTTATATTTGTTCTGTTATGGGACAACCTTTGTTCATGAGGCAGGGGACATCTCTATTGCTCCATTCACATCTTCTCACAGTTTTACATGATTTAACACAGATGGTGGCATTTACAAACTGTTCTTAAATCTTCCAGTGTATGCCATGATGAGTTGAAATCTAATGTGTGCTCTTGTCATTTAGGTGTGGAAGTGCGCCACTGGATCACATCTCCCTAAATCGTCTGTCTAACATGAGGAAAAGATACAGGTAGAGTCCAAAAACATCTATGATTCAGAATTTTAGTGGATTCTGACTTTATCCTTTGTAAAATATGAATAATGTGTTGTGATAACCAAACTTATCATTTAGAAACTTAGTTTTCATAGAAACTGCTTTTAGTAGCTCTGACATATGTAGGCTTTTTCTGCCTCACCTTTTATATTCAAAGTCCATGATAAAATGTTTTCCTGTCGGGGCGTGCCGTGGTGGCGTAAGGGTTAGCGCGACCCATATTTGGAGGCCTTAAGTCCTCGATGCGGCCGTCGCGGGTTTGACTCCCGGACCCGACGATATTTCCCACATGTCTTCCCCCTCTCCTTCCCTGTTTCCTGTCAGCCTACTGTCATATAAGGGACACTAGAGCCCACAAAAGACCCCCTGGAGGGGTAAAAAAAAAAGTTTTCCTGTCAACTCTGAGGCTGCATGTCTAATATTTAGATCATCTTCTATGCATAAAGAAAGAATTTTGGGACGGAATGTTTAAGCCGGAAGTAGTACTCGATACTTGATTTTCATCCAGCAACCCACAGAGATGAGGTTTCATTGCACCACAGTAGATGTGAGCTTGAAACTGAAATAAACAAAACAACCACACAGAATGACTCTTCTGTCAGATACATGTGGTTTAGGTGTAAAAAGCCTGTATGCAAGAGAGTAGCAGTTATCCTGTTGTTTAGTCTATCTGTATGTTTCATCCTAACCTGCAGCTGTGTTTCTGTCCTTCCGTGTTTGATTATCAGGAACGGCTTGGGACCATCCAAAGAAGGAGAGGCTCAATACTCTGTGGTGCATTGCACTGGGTACATCAAAGCCTGGCCCCCTGCAGGTAAACAGATGTTCTGCAGCTGCAGCTGGGTCTTTCCACATATCTCCAGCAATTTGACATAGTTTGACCTCTGTTCAGAAAAATGCTTCCATCTGGTTTTGTGAAATACTGTTATTTTATCTAATCAATTTCTCAGCAAACACTTAGATTTCTGTTGTTTTGATGCCAATACAGAGGATTATTTCTGGAAAATTTCTAGGAAGCCCAGATCTCTCAGTGCTACTACCCAAACCTTATTTTGATAAAGGGTGTTTGAGTGGAATGAGAAGCCACTTTCACACAAACTCAATATCTGAAGACAGGAAAAACAGTTAAAAGTATTAGCATTTGGTCCTGGTGGATCAGAGCCAGGTTGTGAGTTGAGGTTCAGTGAATGAAAAGAAGCAAAAGCAAGGGACAAAGCAGAATGGGCAAACTATTTAAAAAATGAGCTGGAAAATGTTGAGGTGTATGATCTAAATGTTCTCCTGAATAAACTCTGCTCTGAGTAACAGAGAGCGATTCTTTCATCTTCATGCTCACACTGGCTCTGATGCTGTCTGCAGCAGGTTTAATCATCACTTCCAATTAGTTCCTCACATAACATCACTAAAGCTCTGGCTTTTATTGCAAAATATAGTCCTTGCTCTTTTGTTCGTGCGTTACTTCTAACTCTCATTGCACCCGCTATGACATCTTCCTTTCCCTATATAACTCAGGCATGACCATACCAGAAGAGGATTCAGAAGCGAGTCAGACAGGAAAATACTGCCTGGTGGCCATTGGGAGACTGCAGGTGTGTTTCAGCTCAACCACTATAATAGCAGACTCAACTCCTACACCATGATTGCAGCTTCCTCTTCAATCTGCCTAGAACTCTGACTCTTTTCACACTGCTACATATGAGACTTGCATTCCAGTGTCCCAGAAGAAATGATGCCATGAGAAAATGCCCTTCCTACACATTAACCACCTACTGATCATTGGCCCTTACTGTCGAATAAAACCAGCTCATTATTATCTGGTGTACAGAGACAGATGGCCTACTGATCCATATTATGAAAATAATCACATAATGACAAAATGACATTGTGGGTAAATAGCATCATCACACTGCAGTTTAACAGAACTGACAGTAGATAAATGAAAGCCAAAAACCAGCACACACAGTTCTGTGGGTTTCTTAATATTTCAACACTTTGGTTGACTGTGGCTTTCTTTAAGACCTATTCTCCATTGCTGCATGATGTGGTGACCTTTGCGTCTGTATGCACCCCCTTCAGGTAACCAGCTCTCCAGTCTCCATGGATATGAATGGCCTGTCAGTTCCAACAGAGTTCCTCTCACGTCATAACTCCGATGGTGTCATCACATTTGTTGATCCACGCTGCATTAACGTCATTGGTTATCAACCTCAGGTAAGCTCTCTAGGATTTCACAACTTCCTTCTTCTACAAGATGCTGTGTTGCTCCTTCAGATTTTCAGAAACTTTGTTAGAGAAAGCTGACTGGTGCAGTACTGTAAAACTGGTTATTTTCTTTGGTCAATTAAAAAGCAGCTAACATACTGCTTTATGTATGTTTGTTTCTAAGGTTTTACTGAATCATGAAGAGTCATAGTTTTTATGACTAATGTCATAAAAATGACTTATGTAGAAATGACTTTCTACATAAGAAGGCAAAATAGATGTTGGTTTTTCAACCACTTCTTTAAGTTCTCAGCAACTTGAGGTTTCCAGTGTACATGTGCTGGTCAAAAATTAGAATATCATGAAAAAGTTGATTTAAATCAGTAATTCTATTCAAAAAGTAAAATTTGTATATTATATTCATTCATTACATACAGACTGATTTCAAATGTTTATTTATTTTAGTGTTGATGATTATTACTGACAATTAATGAAAACTCCAAATTCAGTATCTCAGAAAATATTGTGAAAAGATTCAATATTGAAGACCACTGGTGCCAAACACTAGTCATCTAATTCAGTGTTTTTCAACCTTTTTTGAGCCAAGATACATTGTTTTCATTGAAAAAATCACGAGGCACACCACCAACCAAAAATGTAAACAAATGATTCTCTATTGCCACCTATATTAAATATATAGTCATTCTTATCAAAGTGTATTGAATTGGAATCAAATAAACACAAAATTTATTTTTTATCATATTTTATATTTCATATTTCAAATTGCAGGAGAACAAAATAGTCTGCTTTCTTGTTTTGAAGCGAAGGGTGTTTTGTTTGGAGATGGCGTTTAAGCTTGCTTGGTACCATAGAACTGTTGCATAGCTTTTCACCGCATACCAAGCATAACGGAGTCGGTATCATTGCATCCCCAGTAAAAGTAAATCCAAATGAAATGTAACTCTCACTGTATTGTCTCGAGCTCACGGTATTTGCATTCTGTTGATATCCACTCATACTAGGGCCTTCACCTGGGTCCGAATTTTGTCCAGGGACCAGATCGGAGTTAGCATTTTTTCTTTTCAAAAACTTTTCCATCACTGTCATCACAGTCTTGCTAGATACAACGCTCTCACCGCTACCTGTCACATTCACGCATCACTAATTCTCTTGTTTTAACGTACAATGCTATGTACCTACTGCCATCTAGTGGTAAGGAAATTACATGATTATGCCGCTAGTCACTACTACAGCACAGACACTCAAAGATAGCATATTATTTGCAGATAATTAATTTGTTTTCAAAAAATCTTTTTAGACCAATTAGGTGAAATTTCCACGGCACACCTGACGATCACTCACGGCACACTAGTGTGCCGCGGCACAGTGGTTGAAAAACACTGATCTAATTAACTCAAAACACATGCAAACGCTTTTAAATAGTCTCTCAGTCAAGACTATTTATCCACAGTCATCCACAACCATCGGGATGACTGTCTTGCACGAGAAGGTAAGACACAAATGTCATTGCTAAAGATCCTGGCTGTTCAGAGCTCCATGTTCAAGCACATTCATAAAGAGGAGAATGGGAGGAAAAGATATGGTAGAAAAAACTGGACAAGCAATCAGGATAACCGCATCCTGGAGAGAATTGTGAAACAAAACCCACTGAAAAATGTTGGGGAAATCCACAAAGAGTGGACTGCAGCTGCTGGAGTCAGTGCTTCAAGAATCACCACACAGACATGGGTTTCAGCTGTTACATTCCTTTTGTCAAGCCACTCTTGAACAACAGACATCATCAAAAGCATCTCACCTGAGCTAAAGACAAAAGGACTGGACTGCTATTGAGTGGTCCAGAGTTATTTTCTCTGATGAAAGTCAATTTTGAATTTCTTTTGGAAATCAAGGTCCCAGAGTCTGGAGGAAGAGAGGAGAGGCACACAATACATGTTGCTTCAAGTCCAGTCAACACACATTCCAAAGAGGCAGAGAAAGAGGAAAAAAAAATATAAAATTATAATTGGAATAACTGGATAAAGATATGTGGGCCTACAGATAGTTTAATTTGCTTCTGTTTCACGGAGCAAGTTGATGGTAACCATTGAAGATAGGAAAGGTCTCCAAGTCTCCATAAATATGCTGATGGAACCCCTAAGTGAAAATCAGAGTTTTTCCAGCTTCAGGTTGTAAAGAACTTCTCTAAACCAGTGGTCATGAGATGGGAGGATGATTAGTTTCCACTTAAGTAGAATACAGTAAGTCTGCGAGCCAAAAGGGTAGTGAAAGCTAGAGCCTGTTTCAGAGAATGCAAAAGGCTCAGGTCTGGAGTGATGCCAAATATAGCTCACAATGGATTGGGGACAGTTGTCTGATTATATGCTTGACTAAGTATTTTAAAAATGTTACCCCAAAACCCGCTTAGCTTTGGGTAGGCCCAAAACATGTAGGTATGGTTAGTTGGCGACTGTCCGCACATATTACAAGGGTCACTGACTGATGAGTAAATTTTTTCTAATTTTGTATTTGTTTAATGCACTTTATAGAATATTTTTCACTGGATTAAGGCATGCCGGGCATTGAGTATATACAAATTGAGTATTTATGAATTAAATTCTTGGCAGCCTCCCACTGTTCCTCCTCCACTTCAGCAACCAGCTCCCACTCCCATGCTGTTTTAACAACCGCTGCAAACTTTGAGGCATTATTATTAATTGAATTATATAAAAAGGAAATAATTTTTTCCCGTTGTGGGTCTAATTGCAGGAGAGTATCCAAAAGTGTTTCAGGGGGTCGATTAGGTGCGGAAACACCTTTTTAACATAATCTCTGGCCTGAAAGAACGGAAAGAGATGGGAATTGGGCAATTGGAATTTAAATGATAGTTCAGCAAAAGATAAAAAGACATTGTTACTATAAAGATCTTTTACTGTCTTGATCCCTCTGCCATGCCACAAGCTAAAGACAACACCAGTGACTGAAGGCATAACGTTATAATTTTTGGCTAAAGGAGTTTGTATAAAGGCCCATGCAGGCCAAGCTTTTTCCTGAATTGGCTCCAGATAGTTAATGTAGCCCTGACTATGGGATTGTACTCTACCACGGAGAGGGGAAGAGGGAGCTGAGAACAAAGCTCAGCAGAGGACAATGAATAAGATGCCCTTTCAATCTGCACCCAGGCAGGTGAGGCATCAGCATCACACCCCCAATATAATAGTTTCTGTATATTAGCTGCCCAGTACTACTGCCTGAAGTTCGGAAGAGCCCTCATATGTTGAGGGCAGACCAGACTTTACACTAATTTACGAAGTCTGGCAGGTTTTTTAAGCCATAAGAATTGAGATATTTCCTTGTGCAATTTATCAAAAAATGTTTATGTAATTAGTATAGGAACAGGTACAAAAATTTGGGGGAAATGACCATTTTAACCAGATTCGCATGTCCCACCTTTATTTTTTATAATTATTATACAGCATAATTAAATACTCTACATTGAAACCAAAGAACAAAACCTTTTTACAGGCCCAAACATTTGTATAACAAATAAAAAGTACTGTATAAACATTTTTTCTTTTTTTACAAATAACTACTATACTGTAAAATAATAATTTTAATACGAACTGAAGGTGGATTCCCGTGCCCGAATTGCGGAGATCAGCGCCGCCCCACCGCGACCTGAGTCATTGGATTAGAACGGGAGAAAATAAAAAATGATTATGAAAAAAAACCAACAAAGTACAGTAGGACAAATAGTGACTTGCGTGTATTTCACTGCTTTTCTGACTGAGCTGTTGCATCCTGACTCCGCTCTGTAGCGGGTTTTTTTTTCCCTTCTAAAGCCCGCGGTGCAGGTGTGTTTTTTCGAGAAAAGAACACAGTCATCGGTAGTTGTTGTCGCTCTTTTTTCTTCTGGGCAAAAAGATTCTTATAAACCGACATGCCACCATCGATTATGTTAAATTTGGCAAGCTGTTTTACGTACGTGTACATATTACCCGCAAAGTTATTGACACACAGGTAGAGAAGAAGTGGAGAGACTGCTTAGCCAATCAGAATGCAGAACACAATGCATGATGCAAATCCGCGAAGCAGCGAGACCGCGAAAGGTGAACCGCGAAATAGTGAGGGTTCACTGTATATAAAACCTTCCTCGGCACGCAACCAGATGGCTAGAGGCTCTATTACGATAGCAAATAACAAGGGGGACAGAGGGCATCCTTGCCTCATTCCCCTTCCAAGAGGAAAGGGTGAAGACGCCATGTCATTTGTTTTAATTGAGGCCACCGGTGATAAGTGCAACAGCTTAACCGAAAGGATGAAATCATTATTAAAGCCATATCTTTCTATTACTTCATATAAAACCCCCCATTCAACCTGGTCAAATGCCTTCTCTGCATCGAGAAATACAATTATTTCAGGTGATAAGGTGCCTGGCTATGGATAATATTGAGAAGACATCTAGTGTTATGGAATGACTGCCGCCCATTTATAAAGTCTGTCTGATCTAATGAAATAATGAGGGGAAGTACTTCCTGGAGACGGGTTGCAAGAATTTTAGATAAAATTTTAAAATCTACATTCGGGAAGGAAATGGGTCTTGTAGCTACTACACAATGAGGGATCTTTCTCGTTCTTAAGAATCAGGGATATTGTTGCCTCTGATAAGGTGCTAGGCAGACTCCTGTTTAATTAGGGCATTATACACATACTGTATATCAAGACTGGCACCAGAAGATCCACATTGGCCTTATAGTATTCTGAAGAGAAACCGTCAGGGCCAGGGGATTTGCCCTAATTTATGGACTTGGTAGTTTCCTGCTCCTCCATTATAATGATAGGACCTACCTAGACCTCTTATCAATTCATTATCTATCTGTGGAAAGCTGATATCATTAAGTAAATCATGTGAGGATGGTCGGAGTTAGGGAGGTATACAATTCTGAATAGAATGATGCAAATCTATCATTTATCTTGCTGGGATCAGAGAGAATGTCCCCTGTAGCTGATCTGATGAACGCGATCAGTTTGAAGGTTGCCTGAGCGTGCACCTGGAAAGCTTAAAGCTTCCCCGCTTTGTTGCTAGAGTCAAAAAAGTCTGTTTTAGTTGAAGTAGAGCAGTCATAGAGGTAGTCAAATTGAAATCGGTTTGGAGTTTAACACGCTCATTATAAAGGTCAGGATCCAGGTTGGCTGCATAGTTAGAATCCACTTCTAACTCTTGCAATCTGTCCTTGTCAAATTAGAAATAAAGCTAATGAGCTGAACTCTCATATATGCCTCTAACACAATTATGCTGAACACAATTATGAAACGGCTCTCTGTGTTTGCTATTATTTTGTGTTATTCAGACATAATATTATTACGAATAAGTATGGCTGTTCCTCGAGCCTTGGCATTGAATCTAGAATGAAATACATGGCTAATCCAACTTCTTTTAAATCACATTATCTTCCTATTACGAAGGTGTGTCTCTTGTAAGAAGAGTATGTCCCCTTTAAGTTGCTGCAAATAAGCCATAGCCTTAGTAATCTTGGTGGCATTTCCAAAACCTCTCAGGTTTCACGAAACAACCGTCAAATTATTACCTGTGCTGGTCATACCTTACTATTCCCGAAGACGTACAGTATATACATTGCAGTATGGCAGTCCGGTTTTGGCTCGAAGGAAACTGGCACTTGGCATATCATTGGCCGGCAACTGTAGAGAAAGAAAAAGAAAAAAAAAGAAAAAGACAGAGAAAAAAAACGGTAAAGGACACGCACTAACATACACATCTCCACGGAAAACATGCATATCTGGACCCCGACCCCTTTAAGGCAGAAACAAAAATGTAAGTGTCCATCGCACAGCAGGGCATCTTCTATCCCCTGCGAGACTTCCATCAGTATAGACTACCATTTTCCTCTTCCCAAAATCAGAATAGTCATTTGTTGGAAGGCAACCAGTTCAAACCAGACAGCCACAAATTCAACTGTAGAAGAACTTCTGAGAAACTCCGTAACAGTTAAATCAACATAATACAACAATCATAATACACAATATAGATATACTGGCTCTTAATGAGTAGTCTATTGGTCATCATGACATTCTAGTACAGTCTCTCTAAAAATAGTCAAGTCCAGAGTTAATTTTAATTGTACAGATTAATCAGAAAAATAATAATCAAGTAAAGAAATTCTAGAGTCCGCTTTGTATTACACAAGCTATGAAGAACCATCTGAGTTCTGCAAGTGGCATATTTAATAGCAATAATAAATCCAACTAATAATTATTCCGCTGGTGGACTTGAGCTGGACAGATGAAGAGATCCAGTGAGATCTGGCGTCATCAGGTGAAGCCAGGAACTTTTGACTCCCATTCTGAACAGTTTGGCTGGGTAGCGCAATGCAGGCTTGAGTCCCCGATCATATAGTCCTTTCATGATTCTGTGGTAAGCCGAGTGCTGCTGTAAAACCTCCAAACAGTAATCTTCAAAAATGTGAAATGGGTTTCCCTTTCACATTTTTAACTTGCCTTGCATCTCCTAGGCTCTGCTAGGTTTTTTTTTGCTCTGCATGTCATTGTCTAATTAACTGGTCGCAATTCCAATACAGCACTATAGTTACTTTTGAGATATCAAACAAGAAGTGGAATTTAATATATTAGTAGTGTTAGAGGCGGGAGCTTCAGAAAAACCCTCTACTCCATCTTCCAGTCCAACCAGAAGTCTTATCTTTTTCATGATATTTTAGCACTAGCACCTGTAGTGCCAGTTACCACCTATGAGCATGCAATGGTTACTAGTAATTGGAATTAGCAATATTGTAGCTTCACAAACATTATCAACTACAGTAAAATATGTGGCTTTGCTCTATTTGTAAATATTGTGGGTCATCTCTTGTAAAATTTACAGCATGGATATACTGATAAAGATGATTTGGAGGATTTACTAAACTTTGCCTGTTTTTTTTTTTTAACTCTTAGCTGGATACTGACCAGAAAACATAACCCCATATTTGATGCAGCTCACAGATTACTTCCAATTAAGTTAAAACATTTCCTCCAGCTATTGCTTGTCACTGCCAAGCATGAATATGCCACTGTGATCCTGAAAGAAGAAACCAACCGAAGGAAACAGATCAGATTCTACTACATTATTTAAGTCAATATGTCAGGAAAAGAACCCAGATTCTAGTGTGTGATTTCTTCTGTTTAGACATCATAACGGTTGTGGATTTTGAGTGAGATTCTGTGGGATTTCTTTTGTACAGAATTTGTTCAGTCTCTTTTGGTATGATAAATCTTAGTTAATCTTTTGTTGTCCTAAAACTTTAGGACCTGCTGGGAAAGGACATTCTGGAGTTTTGCCATCCTGAGGACCAGAGTCATTTGAGAGAAAGTTTCCAGCAGGTAGGTTTGAGGCATGGCCAGTCTTTACACCTGGCAAGTTTTTATTTTCCTGCTACTCCTGTAACTATGGAAGAGGATAGATGGATGGATGGACTTCCCTCTGCTCGGATCAAACCTCTGCTTGCAAACCTCTTTGCTCGCTTGCGAATTCTTTTCTGCTCTCTCTCAAAACAAAGATGTACCATCGCCTGGCATTGTTTCAGCCAATAGAATGAAAAGCTGTGTCCAAAGGCTGGATTTGAAGGCCACTTACATCATAGTGTGGCGACAAGGCCTGTCCGAATTTGAAGACTCCTAGCTGCGCAAGTCTCAAATATCTGCTCTATTCATCAATTCATCACCTAATTGTTAATTTTCTGATATGTCTGCATTAACAGCCAGCTCCCTGACCTCAGCTAGCTGGGCTCACCAGGTTCGGTGTGCCGGGAGAGAACGCCTCACTCCTGGCACATCGTTTTAAAAAGTCCCGCTAGCTTTCCCCAATGAGTGAAAGTTAAATACTGATATTATTCAGACAGGTAATAGTTGAAAAATATTTGGTTTACTAAATTTTGAAGATATATACCTTTCTCATATTACTATTTCTGTAGGTTTCATTGCTATTGTAGAATATGCATTTAACACAGTGTGGTTCCACATTTTTAGATCAACTAAAGTAGCGTTTACAAGTAATCGAACATACTTGAACTTAATAGAGAACAAGCTTCCAAACAATGAACTAAGCATCCATGCAACCTTAAAACCGGTCTCCATGGAAATGAAGGCGGTGTGACAAAAGCCCTCTGTCTGAACACTCTGTGTAATAGCAATTGTTCGACAGCAATTGCTGGGTTTCAGACATGTGACCCGGATGACATGCGAAATACAAGTGGGGCTCCGGAAGTGAATTTCTCAGGTTCAAAACAGAGCAAAATGTATCACAACGAATATGCTAATGCCTTAAATGGGCTAGCACAGACAAGGTATCTCAAAAAAATACATGATCCATATAGGATCGGACTTATCATATAATCCTGAGGATTTACCCGGTGTCGAGGCAATTGACAATGACATAACTAACTATCTGATGCTGCGGACCTCATATTATTCAATGAGCCACATGAAAGCTTTCAAAGGCCTACAACCATTTAGGATCAAAAGGAGCATTAAATGGCTGTAGACTTGTTTTTGCCGGGTGAGTAGTCTATGATAACAATGTTATTTCAAACAACAAGCTAACCCAGGTTATTTCTATGTGCTTGGATCTACTTGTAAATAATGTATTTAGCTTCTGTAAACCCAACTAAATTCTGGACTTCATACTGCATTTCTACAATGCAGGTCAACCATTTGCAGTGATCTACAGAAACCCCATTAAAAACATGGATGGTGGCCAGAGAAAATGGGGAAATAGTTACAGCCCAGGTTAACAGTAGGGGTCCAGTCTTGGGCGTCTACATCACTTGCTGCACTTGAACAACCTTAAAAATATTAAAGTAAGATGTAAAATGCCAATGTTAGCACTAAGCTAGCTGATGACAACATTAGCACTCAAACCTTTTCTGGGGACAACCAAGCTAGGGCGTAAAAATAATACATCTTACCTTACATGTGAATGCTTGTCTTTCTAAGTAACTGTCCAATAAAATATCTGAAAATACAATTTAAACGATGCGATCGTTACCTGTGGGCACTGCAAACTCTGGCATTGTTAGTTCCTCCACCTCCTGTTTTTAGCCATAGATTGCATTTTACTTCTTATTTTGGTAAGTTTTTTTTAAAAATCAACTCCCTTGTGACCAACTACTTTCAAAACATAAAAATAACGTTTATCTTTCTCTCTATTAGAACACTTGGAACAACCATACACAATACAGACTTTAGGCATTTTGAAACTGGATCAACAGAAGTAAACAGGCTGCATTTATTTTCTGACCCCCATTTGTCATCGTGACATCGGCACTGTGTCATCTGCAACCCAGCAATAGACTGCTCCCCTGCTTCCCTACTCAAACACAAGTGTACATAAAATAAAACAAGTAAGATTACATTCTTACATTCTCACATGGCAAGGAAAGTACCTTTTATCTTTAGGATTGTAATATGTATTACTATTTTAACCATCTTTCAAGTCATTTTAGCACTAAGGTCATATTTTGAGTTCGGATTTATCTGTCCATTTATTTCTCACAAATAGGCCTGTCACGATAGCAAATTTTGCTGAGCGATTAATTGTCTCAAAAAATTATTGCGATAAACGATAATATTGTTTGAAGACCTTTTTACACTGATGTAATGGAAATGACGTAATAATGCATGTGATTTCCTGCCAAAGATAGATACACTTTATTTTCAAAAGAACACTAAACACTGGAACTGATAAACAAAATAAACAAAACAACCAAAAACAAAAACAAAATGGATTCTCAGTCTCCATTAACAAAAAATGTACTTGATAAAAACTAAACAACATAAAGCCAAAGTGGAAATAAATACTGCATTCAACCTAAAGATGCAGATTATGAAGTCTGTATATTATGTTGCCCTTCAGTAATAATTAGATTTAAATGGAAAAGATGGGCACATCGACTACCTGATGCAATAGTTCACACTAACAACAATCTTAGAAAGTTGGTCTTTCTAAGATTGTGTGGTTGATCGTTGTTGCCGCTCCGATCTAAATCAGGGTTTTTTCCCCGACTGGGATCGTTAACGCAGCCTGTTGAATGTGACAGGTAGCCAATCAGAAAGCAAGGATTCCCTCAGTGCTTTCCCAGGGGAAATTATGTCGGGGAATCCCAAACAGCTGACACGGCGCAACCCGAAGTCCAGCGGACATTGGAGATGATATGTGGAAACAACATTAATGTTTATTGAACATGCAAAGAATATAGAAATGACAAGGGGAGGAGTTGGAGCGAAATTCCTACCGCAGTTGATAAACCCGGTAACTTTTCAGCTGTTCTTCGTTAACGTGACGTAAATAGGTTATAATGATTTTCATTCAGTCAGGACTTTACGCTGACACTAGCCACATGCATTGCAGGTAGATTGTAGTAAAGCATTGATTAATGCCTGGTTTTAAAATTAGTTCACTGGACTTGTAGCCATTATTTTGTGCCCATTGTTGGACACCACACGGCAGGACCGAACCCGATCGAACCTTTATACCTAGGATTTCTGTCGGCTAATATGTGGTCTCAGGTTTTGAAAATGGGCCGACAATCCGCCGACAGCTCTAAGATCCTGTAGTGTGCGCTGGGCTTTACACTAAGGAAATTAGGAAGGGAGGAGTCAGTGGAGAACACCGGAGCAGAGCCCTTTTTCATTCAGTGTCATTAACAGAAAGAGAAAAAGGCCGGAAGAGACGATAATGGCGATAATTGAAATGACGTCGATAGTTTTAATTTATCATACGATTAATTGATTTATCGTTTATCGCGACAGGCCTACTCACAAATCATTGATTATCACCTTGTAGAAGCGCCTGGATGTTCGTTGCAGTCTGCATCGCTTCTCCTGCTTTCCCGGATACCGTGGTCCAGGGTTTGCCTAGCACCAAAGTGTCGCTCACTCTTTGGTTGGTATCAGTTATTTGCTGCTCAATTCCACCTTAACTGGGGAACATAGAAAGGTTTTGATAAATTGCTGGTTGTTCAATTATGCGCGCTGTTGCCTGTGTATTTTGTTAAAATATACATTGATATTGCTTGATATGTGCATTGTTGGGCTGCATTGTTGCTCTACTTGACATATTTTATTTATTTGCATATTATGGGATGCCTGTGGCTTGGTGTGGTGCATAGTTATTGCATTGTCCTGCACAATGTGTGTATTGTTCAGGTCTAGTTGACGTCTATTGAAGGCCCTGACTGAAACCCCACGGCATACTACTGTGTTTTCCCATCTTCTCCAGGCTGCTCTTTTAAGTGCAGCGAATGTCTTCGTACCACAGTTCAGTTAGACTCTCAGCTGGGCAGGAAAAGGTGACACTGCTGTCATGTTTTTGTCCTTAAGTTGTTTGATAACTTTTTGTACCTGTTTGCGTTTCTTCTGTATGTTTGCGGTATAATCTCGGTCAAAGTACATCCTTCGGCCGTGGTGGGTAACATTATACAGTATCTACTCCATGCCGTCTGTATTACTTTTTCTTTCACTCTGTATTTAGAAAAAATGACAATGATTGATCGCTCAGCAACTTCATTAGAAAGTAGTGTTATGACCCATGACTTTATTTTTTGTGTGGACGCTCAGACAGAACGTGTTTCAGCTAACTGCTCTCATGGACTCAGAGCTTCACTGTCGGGGTTTTCATAGTTTGGACAAAGCGGCCGCTGAAGTTGGCTTACGATTGAAGCTTCGGGATACCTCCGTAGCTACCAGCTGTGATCCAACTATACGGTGCAGACTTTTCTGTACATCATAAGTGTGGCGCTCCGTGATTTGGACAATACAATGTCGTTTGTTGCCAACAACGCCACCCGGGGTTTTCACCCAGGAATTATTAAAGGGACACAGGTCCGGTTTTGCAAAAAAGCGAGACAGGCCTCAAGACAATAATAATTTATTATGACAGAGAAAAAAAAATACCTGTATCTGGACAAAAAGAAAATTCACAAAACAAATCCGAATAGGCTTACCGGTGGATACAGCCAGGTCCTGGATGGTAGGCTCCAAAGCAAAGAAATCAAAACAAACACCCGTGAAGTCACTCACTCCTTGTAATTCCCTCCACCTATGGGTATTGATCACTACAGTCACACCAAAAAGGGACGCCGCATCCAGGGCCCGAGCGCACCACCGGTAGTCTAGAAAATAAAAATAAGAAAAGACAATTTGTTAAAACTACAGGCAAGAAAAGAAATAAAAATGTCAAGATAAACCCATAAAATCCCTATGCTCGACGGCACAGCAAAATGAGCAACCCAGTCCAATCCAATCCGAAATGAATGCGATCAGCCGCTCCTTGTTTCGATTTCGGAAGAGGGGGTGGGGGGCGTGTCCCAGGCAGCCGGTCTCCCTCTCGCAACCGCTAAGTAAGCAGTGACTTAGTGCAGGCAAAGCAGCAGCGTTGTGTGACAGTCGAGATTCCTAAATAATAAAACAATTTAAAATAAAGGAATAAAAACAAGATTTGTCACTCATTCCACCTACCAATTAGCAAGCTCTCCACACTTGCACCCAAATGGGAACGCTCAAATGTTGGCACTGTTTTTGCAGGAACCACCTCACCCACAATCAATGTGGAGGTAAATACGCCCGTCTGTTCCTGCTGATAAAAGGCTCTACATGACTACGATATATAAGCGGCTGTAAATACGCAGGTAGTCAACCTCACCTGTACTCAGCGCACAGACAGCTCAACACGGAAGCGTGGTGTGTCAACAGCAAACAACGTCAGACTGGAGCTCACCTCTACTTTTATACTGAGCGCCCTCTGGCGCTATTGGCCCGCTTGCAATCACCCTGCCAGCAGGTGCAGCCTCCACCTCTTCCTGCCACATTCGGGAACTGCAATATTCAGAGGCAGCCCTATGGAGCTGATTGATCAATGAGCTCCGTTGATTAGCTCCAAACAACTCTCTCACAAAAGTTGTTTTTGTGAGAGAGTGGCAAGCCTTGAAGGCCATCTTTCCATTACCAGACATCCACCGCTGCTGTCCGTCCAGAGAGGCCATTAAGGTGAGCAGTGTGCAGGTATGGTTTATATTGTATTTTATGGTCGCCCACATAGTCATGAAGACATGGAAAATAGTTGTACTGAACATTAAAATGAAGAAAACTATAACGGTATATTTTTTTAATGGCTGTCCATATCTATAGTACAAAGCAAGGTTTATGTTTATGCTGTCATGTATTCTGTGTTTTCCTCTCTCTTTTATCTGCTTACATGCACAGGGTTATGCAGCTTACATAATCCTGTTTTTATGTGACTGTCGCCAGTCATACAAACAGACAAACTGATTACAGTACCTGTAGGGAGGGTACAGAATGCAGAATGGATAAAAGCTAAACTCGTGCTACAATTTTTGCCTCTCTTGGTTATATCCCTGAAGTGTGCTAAGTGTGGCACACATGCATACATATGCATATAAAGTAAATATGACTGTATTAATTTAAGTTGTTCTTTGTGGATGTATAAATTGCCCACCTTAGTTTGCCTGTTTTTGGTCTACATATGTGCCTCAACATTTGGTTACTGTTGTCCAGAGGTGGGCAGAGGACCCGAAAATTGTACTCAAGAACAGTAGCACTTCAACATGTTTTTATTCAAGTAAAAGTAAAAAGTCGCTGACTAAGAAATTACACAAGTAATAGTAAAGAAGCATTTGGTAAAAAGTTTACTCAAGTACTGAGTAACTGATCAAGTTTTCAATTATTTAATATCTAAAAAAAATACACAAAGGGCCCAAAATATAAATTTCAGTGGAAATTTTGGTAGTTTAAAGACAAAATGACAATTTTGTTCAAATAATAGTGATGCTTCAAAATAAAATTACTTGAGTAAAAGTAAAAAGTTCAGCACAGTAAGAGTACTCTTAAAAGTACATTTGTTTCAAAAAGTTACTCAAATATATTTGAGTAAATGTAATTAGTCACTCCTAAACTCTGCCCTTCTCAGGGAACAGGAGAAGGAACTGTTAAGGAAATAAATTAATCTTATTTTGATATAAGACACTGTTTCAATTAACAAACAAATCAGAAATAACATCCAGAATGCATTCTGTTATTATGTTTATTCAAGGGTCAAGGCAAAGAATGACTGTTGAGAGTCTCGCTGAGAGAGGGCCCATGGCTGACATGGTGAATAGTGAGCAGAACCATCTGCATTGTGAGCAGGATCAGAACTCCTGATGGATCTCCTTCAGGAAGAAGCAGAGAGATGGCCGACCTCCACAGAGAAGAGTTCAGCCAAACATCAGAGGAAAAATAAATGCTGGTGTGCTCAAACAGAGCAGCCTCTTAAACCCAACACATAGTTTACATGGTGTTGTGGCCCTGATAAAAACCTGTGCTAACTTCAATTTAATTGAAACACAGAACATCCAGAAATGTGATGAACTTCAGACACAGAGTGAAAATAACACAATGAGATGAAAACATTTGTCTATATATTATACTGTTATACAGGACATTAACACTGCCCTGTACATTTTAAAGTGTCTGTTCCAGAACACCTGATACAAACGACAACATTAGCTCATCCACTAATCAGACATTTATTGAGGCCAGGTGTGTGACAGAAGGAAGCACTTGAGACATGCAGGGCAGACAGACCTGAGGACTGAGTGGTTTAAAGTATTTCACTGACACTTTCAGATTGCAGATTTCTAAATGAAGGCATCCATAAGTGAACACATTCATTATTCAATAAACCAAGCAGTGTCAAATAACTGTTAGGATTACTATTAAGAAGAACCTAATATGTCATGTTTGTTCATTTCTACCTTGTAGTACATATAAGGTACTCCACTCACTGTTTAGCTGTCATGTTGAAGAATCTTCAGTGTAATATGAAACCAAAAAATAAAATGGGCCCAAAACCTTAAGTCATTATTGTATTCTATTTTTGTAGCTTTGTTCTATGAAGATTATGTTGAGTTCATTTTAAGCCCCAAACAAACAATCCATTTTAGTGTCTCTGGGATGTGAAAACATGAGATTTGATTAAATTAGAACTACGCAGAGTTGAAGGAACACAGCTTTCATAATAATCAAACATATTTTGTTTATTCAAAACAGTAATATACAACAGCAATATAACAGCCAGATTTTGTTAAATGAATGTGTCACCAGTGCATTTGGCCGGGTGTTCCTGCTCCAGAAAGGTGAAGGTCTCTGGACATCCTGAAGTCATGAGTCCACTGGGAGTCTGAAGGAAAACACTAAGACAAGAGGCCTGCAGGATGGTCTGCTGTGACAGCTTAACATCTGAAAACATACATGACAGAAACCTTACTTAATGTGTGGTGCCAGCAAGCTGTACTTTAAAAAAAAAAAGTTGTTTCATAATAGTCATATTTAATAAATTAGAATGAGTTTCAAAGAGGCTTACTGGATTAAAAGTACGTTTTGAAAATGACATTAAAGCAGGTAATAAACATATTTTTCACTGCTGATGTAATATTCTAATCCTCAATATGTTTGCATTAACTTACTAAGAAATCATCATTAACTTAAATAAAAGCTTTGAATGGTCTGTGTAATAATTACTCTATATAGGGTTTATCTGAGAGCCGAGTTACTGAAATATATTAACTTTCCATTAACACTCACGTGCCCAAACTTCTTGAGACCAAGATCTACTTTTTTAAAAGATGCAGAGATTACGTTAAAAACATAACATTCAGTTCATTACGAAATTAGGCCTTCAAGCTTGATATTTATTTTGCGGTTGTTAAGAAGCGCTCCCCTGAACACAGCGGTGGTTGATTAGCTGATTTAAACTCGTTCAGTCGGTCTTTGAGTCCCTTTTTTATTTTGGTAATGGAATCGAAACGCACAGAATGGCGCAAGACTTAGTTGAAACAATAATTACTGAGATTATTTATTTCGTTGGGTTTTGTTGGGTTTGAACACGTTTGTTGATTTTTTTTCCTTAATAAAGTGTTTTGGATCTTAGTGATCAGAGGACGTGCTGGTCTCAGCATCCTGGCGGCGTTCAGTTTGTCACCTACTGCTGAGATCAACTCAAAACCTTTCCTCGATCGTAATTGAGCACCCCTATAGATTATATATGACTGTAGTTGGAAAACAAACATCAGCTCCAGCAGCAAATTCGGAATGAATCATTTCTGAACTGTGAAAATGCTATATATAGACTGATTAAGTCATGTTATAAATTCCCTATTGCTAGTAGATCTATCCTGACTCAAATGCAGCCTTTCTCCCAGTACTGGGGGAGCCTTTGAATTCGGACGGGCCTTGTCGCCATGCTAATCATTTTGCTATATTACACTTTTAGTGACACAACATAATTTTTTACATTCAAAACAAAAATGGGAGATTTGGATTCTCTCTGTATGTTTCTGTGTTACTTTTGACATGTTTGTGCAATTCCTTTATTTTGACATTTATCAAAAGTATCTTACTTTTGATAAAATGAAAGAATTACATATAAATAATTGTCTTTGCCACCAATTGTGAAAGTTATAACATATAATTTTATAATAATATATATAATATTGTTTTATTTCTAAGGCAGCGCTCTTGTGTCATATACAGTAATATAAATCAATGTTAGGGAGTAATTAAAATTGATTAATATTTACAAAACTTGGTTAGGCTTCATAACGGGGCTGAATCCCGTTATTAACATTTTCATTCTATTGGCTGGAATGTTGCCAGGTGACAGTACTTTTTTCTTTCAAGAGAGAGTGTCTTGCCGCTCTCTACTGCAGGTCAGTAGAGAGCGGAGAGTTAATCGGTACAGAGAGAAGTTTTGCTCACAAGGAGAAAATCTGAGTGCGAGTAGAAAGGTTTGAGAAAGCACAGGGAATATTTGTAAGAGAGCAGAGGTTTTCAGTGCAAGCATTACAAGTTTTGAGAAGATGAAATCCTGATTTCATATCTTTGAAACCAAAATATGTGCTCTGGACTTATGACAGTGAAATTCTCCCATACTCTTTCCAATTAACTTGTGCACCTGTGGAATGTTCCAAATAAGTGAATTTTGAATACAGTGAACCCTCGCTATAACGCGGTTCACCTTTCAGGGCCTCGCTGCTTCGCGGAGATTTTTGTGCCGTTTTTTTTTTCACAGTGCATTGTGCTCTGCGTCCTGATTAGCTAAACAGCCTCCGTGCTTCTTCTCTACCTGTGTGCCAATAACGTTACGGTATTTAAATATACATAATACAGCTTGGCAAATTTTGGCAAATATTTTTGCCCAGAAGAAAAAAAGAGCGACAACAACTACCGATAACTATGTTCTTCTCTCGAAAAAACACACCTGCACCACAGGCTTCAGAAGAAAAAGACACTACAGAGCTGAGTGAGGCCGCAGCGTCACAGTCAGAGGAACAGTGAAATACGCGAGTCACAATTTGTCCTACTGTACTTTGTATTGACTAAAATGATTATTTTACTGTAGTTATTTGTAAGAAAGCGTTCTATTTGTTAAAAAAATGCTTAGGCCTGAAAACAGTTTTTGTTCTTTGGTTTCAATGTAGAGTATTTAATTATGCTGTATAATAATTATAAAAAATAAAGGTAACTACTTCACAGATTTTGCCTATCATGGGTTCTTTTTGGACCCTAACCCCCACGAAAAACAAGGGTTCACTGTATTCCACAACTTTCCCAGTCTTTTGTTGCTCCTGTTTCAACTTTTTTGGAAGGTGTTTTAGTAATCAAAACCCAAATAAGTGAATATTTGCCAAAAAGACGATAAAGTTTATCTGTTTGAATGTTAAATATCCTTTGTAGTATTAAATTGTATTAAATTGAAAAAAGGTTGAAAAGGATTGACAAGTCATCATATTACATTTTTATGTATGTTTTACACAAAGCCACAACTTCATTGGAATTGAGTTTGTATTTTGGGAAAGTGTGGTTGAAGTGAAACGAGATGTTCCAACCAATGAACAGCAGTTTTCTTTGAATTTTTCCACTGTATGACAAGAAAGGATATTTCTATTTTTTCCAATCTAGTCTAGTCATACGTAGATAGCACACCAATGGTCCAATTCTTGCTCTTAGAGTTCATGTAAAGATGTACACAGGTCTGAATGAGCTGCATTTTGTGAACCTTGACAAAGCATATAATAGTGAGCCTACAGTGAGCCTACAGAGGAAGTGTGTTAACTGAATGAGGAAGTCAGAGGTGACGGGAAAATATGTGAGGATAGTAAAGGATGTGTACAAAGATAGTAGGGCTGAAACAATTGAGATTAAAGGTAAGGAATTTATTACTGAAGTAATTGTCCATTAATTTAGTGATCAAATAATTAACTGGAGTACAAGGACTCAAAAAAGGCATTTTGCTGAAAGAACATATACAGAGCAGTTATTAAGCCAAAACTTAAAAAAATATACATTTTGCACTTAATGTGAAAAACCCTCTTTGTAAATATGTTCTACCTAAAACGTTTCAAGTGGCAGTTTTAGGTTCACTGGGTTTAAATTATGCAAAGAAAACTTACATTAAGCACCTTTTGCTATCTAATTCTTAATATGTTAGGAAAATATAATGGTCAGGTCAGTGTGTACTTTATTAATAGTAAAATAAATTTAAAAAAAAATAATAATGAGATGTTCTTATTCCTGGTTTGTGATGCCAAAAACAGTGAGTTAATAACAACAGTCATCAAAAGACTGAGATCAAAGACTGTGTCAAATGATATGTTTCTTTAGTCAGTAAATTAAACAATACTGCACTTAAGTATGTTTGCTCCTCTGCAGGTAGTGAAACTGAAGGGACAGGTGCTGTCTGTCATGTATCGTTTCCGATTGAAAAACAGAGAGTGGATGCTGATCAGAACCAGTAGTTTCACCTTCCAGAATCCCTACTCTGACGAGATAGAGTACATAATCTGCACCAATACCAACGTCAAGTAAGTTATTTTACATTCTGTTTATTACTTTCATTTAAACTCTGCTAAAAGTCTGGATCTCTTAATTCTGAAATCACTAAACAAGAACTTTATCGAAGAAAAATCAAATCTCTTATCAGGATCGGTGGCAGCTTAGGCAAGCCCCTCTTTCCAAACCCTCTGTTCCAGAGCCTTATATTTCATTTTGTGAAGCTGCTACTAAAATAAGGTTTGTTTTAGATTACTACGTAGTGACCTAAAGAAAAGGCCTTCTCCAGGTCGGACTATGACATAAGTTTTTTTTAGATACAATAATATGTATTTGTGTATTCTGTGAAAATGTTCACTCTCTGGTCTTAAAGATGTTTCACTGGTTTTAACAAAGTCTTCTGTTAAATGAAGTGCCTTGAAAGTTAGCCAGGGGTGCTACCTGCTCTCTACTCGTGCAGTTGGGATGTGCAATAATTTATTTCCTGAAGAGATTCAATCTTGGTGTCACTCATCTGAATCATGCATGAAGAAGTTACATGTTAGTTTATTGAGGTATGACCTGTAATGCATTACAGCAACACATACAACATCAAACCAATGGTTAATAAGCATTGTTTCAGATATGAACTCTCGCAGATGTTTGGGATGTTGAATGAGAAGCTGATTGTGTCTCCTGGCTTTTTCAGGCAACTGCAACAGCAACAGGCAGAGTTAGAGGTTCATCAGAGAGATGGAATCACAGCTTATGATCTATCCCAGGTAATCCCCTTTTTTAAAACTGTTCCATAACTTGATTATAAATGCAGTGTTGCTGATTTCATGGACGTCTACATGAACAGGTGCTTTAAACTAATTCAGAAGTGACATAGTAAATGTTATAAATTTCTACTAGAAAATGACCCTAAAAACTGGGGACATTACCTTCAGGATTTACCCTGAACTAAGGCTTAAGTTTCTAAATGAGAAGGTCCAAAATTGTTGATAATTCCCAGCGTTGTATTTCAGTTGTGAGGTGGTTAGTAACTGTTGTAGCATCAACTCTCAAATCCGCTTATGGACACCTGCCTTCAAGCTGAAGGAGTCCTACTGGGTCTTTTTGGCCTGTGGGTCTAGTCAGGGGTTCTGGAGAGGAGGGTGATAGGTTTATTTTTTGTCCTAACCTGCAAAGAATCAACCAGAGACACAAATTACTTTTCTGCAGAAGAGGGGAGCCGAATCAGACGCGGAGAACCGCCGTCAAACACTGTCTGTGATCAACTCCATTAGTTCTTTTGTCCCCACTGCCTTTATTATGTTTACAAGGAAGGAGGTTGGGCTTTTTCACATAGTCACACAAAGAATTGACCAATGACCTTTACTACAGGATGTTCTGGAACCTTCTGTGGACATGCCCTTACAAGGGCACGAGGCTGACCGCAACCAACCAGCCCCACAGAAAGCTGACAACACAGGAATGTGCAAACGTCTCTAGCCTCCAGGCAAACATCCTAAAAATAGTTAAAAGTGTATCACGGAAGGAAAGAAGTCAAGTAAACAACAAACAGAATAATAATATGAAAACATAACCTTTCAAATAAACTCACAAGTAAATGGACTTAGATAATTTTTCTAACAGAGGGTCTTCTGGAAAGTCAAGCCTTAGATTCCGAAGGAGCGGTGTGTTGTGCTGGCTATGGAACACTGGACCTACTCTACACATTCAGAAGGATGTGGGGGGTACTTCGAGAATATGGGATACTAGACCCATATCAAGGGGTCGGGTACTGATATAGGCTGTAAGTCCCAGTAGGACCAGTGTCAGGGCCGGGCCTACATTGAGAGCAGTAAGTTGGACACAATCCAGTGAGAGGTGGACTCAGTCAAGGTTACCTATTGACACCGTTCTGTATATACTCATTATTGTCAGGGTCAAGAAAGAGCTCCTGCCCCAAGTGGAGTTTAAGTATGTTAACGTCTTGTTCACAAATCAGGGAAAAATGTAGTGGGTTGTTTTATGAAATTTTAAACAGGATTGGAGGTGATCGGCGGCAAATAATGAGACTAGACACTGTTACTGCTAGAATAAATGTGTCCATTTATTCCGCCACAGAATACAGCAAAACAACATACACTCTTCAATTGAATCCGTGGTGCTCAATACATGAGCATGGCATAGATTGTGATGGCAAATCGAAGGATGTATTTTGTTAATACATCCCAGTCCTCTATGGCCAGGGACTACTTCGAGGAAAAAGGTTGGGTTCCTCCTCCAGCTCCAGCTCCAGGGACCTCCTTCTTCCTGACATCTTTCTCAGATAGAAGCTACTGAGTGCTGAAAGTCGGCAACTCTGTTATTTCAGAGATGCTTAGTTGGACGCTTCTTTGTAAGCCCCTGGGATGTCTCCTGAGCACTTCTTACAGTGGCTGGCATGGGCCTAGGTAGGCCTCTCATCAACACCTGGAACGGTCTGGAACGGTCCTAGCCACCGGTGGAATCGCCAGTTCTTTCTCCTATAATAAATATAATTTAATAAACAAAAAAATCTCCTGGCTGTATTTCATGCAGTGGTTTAATAGCTGGGGGCAGGCTGGTCTCCTTGTGCCTGCTGTCTGGTGGTTTTTAGTTGATCTGTTAGAGAAATGTAGTAATTAGTCATCACAGGTGGTTAAATCTTTTCCAGAGCTGCAAGGAGGTCCCGGGCCTAAATTTGGGACAAAACCTGCAAAAAGGATTTCAAAAGGTTGAGGTTATTTTTCTCTGACGACGTCTCATTCTCATATACATTGCAATTGGTCTGTACCCAGTTCAGACCTGTTTCTTCCTTAAAACAATGTTTTATTAGATCCAGATTCAACATTTTAGACAGTTCAGTAAGAATTTGATTTGCAAAATGTTTACCATGGGCACTCCCCAGCGGCAAATTACCTGGAGAGAGAATCTTTGCTACTTTGGAGCCGTCTGCTGTTTGAACTGAGAACGTTTCAACTCATTTTTAAAAAACATGTCAACCATCACCAAACAATATTTTTCTTGTCACATGGGGTTAGTTCAATAAAACTGTCATAGCATGCTGAAATGTTGCTGCAGTTGGCTGGTGTGCACCTTTTGAAACGTTATTTTGAGCACAAATCACAGTTTTCACAAAAATGGTTTTACTGTAAACCATAGAAAATTTTACTGTACCGTAATTTATTCATTTCTTCCCTCCTTGTGACGCCAGGGGATCAACACCCTGCGGCACAACACAGAAAGGTCGGAAAAATGTTTCAGGAAGGCAGGGATTGTCATAAGGGCCAATTCAAACAGAGTCTTTTAGCACGGCACCATGTTGTTTACAGATAGATTGTACATGAGGGGTTGCATGAAGATCGGATAATGACAAACGAGGTAGATCAGTTAATAGATGAGGTAGGTCAGGTGGTGTTGGAACTTTTAGCAGCGAGTGGGGTAGTGGCACATTTAATAATGGCCACAGATGATGGCAGTATTACAGTATCCAAAATGTCAAAAATGAATTTGTGATGCAAAATGTTCACTTTTTGATCCTTAGATAAAACACATACATGTGTTAAGGCAATCAACTCACAAGCTTGAGCTGAGAGCTGTGGTAAGGGTGCAGCTTCAAGCACACCGGAAGGAGTGACAACAGCGTAACCACTCAATTCTTCATCTGAGAGTGGTTCCTGCTTCAGATCAGGTCTGGGGTAACATAGGACGTCCAATTCAGCAACGCAGTTATGAGGTTGGCTTTCCTCAGGCATTGGCAAAAGAGTAGCTGGATATTAAAACTGTACAGCGTTTGTTATCTAAAAGTCTAAAAGTGCAAAGTAATAACGCAGCTATCTGGCAGATGACAGATGCGCAGTCCTCTGCTCATCTAGAATGAGAGTGACAGCGTGGGTGAATGAATAGATTCAGATCAGAATAACCCACAATGTCTCGGGATGCTAAAACAGCTTTTTCTGTGGTTACCATTCCGCTCAAATAGTGGAAACCGACCAGCTGTTACAGCATCCAATTTGGATGAAAATATAGGCGATTGGTTTCAATCTGTCACCGTGTTTTTGGAGCAATACTGACGTCATACAGCCACCTCACTCATCCACTGTCTGTGTACACGGACAAGTTGGATTGGGAATTCCCAGAGTGGGTGCTGCTTGCAATTGTTTTAGAGCACTTCAAATAATGTTAAGGCTGCAGCAGTCCATGTAACCTTTGAGCTCATTAATAACCCTTTTTTATGACATTTATCTCTAAGAGGTTTCTCAAACACAGCATAATTTTGAATAAAATGCCTACAGTAACTACACAGTCCTAAATAAAAACATCAACTCTTTTTGGTTTGTGTTTATGGGAGGAACAGCTGAACTTATTGCTGAAACACGCTTTTCAGAAATAGTTCTCCCTTGTTTAGAGATCCCAGAAAAATCACACATGGTTTGCACAAACTGCAATTTTGTTTTAATGGAGCAATTTCAAACTTTAAGATTTGCAGAGTTCTACCTCAGGGGCTGAAGTTATCAACATATTGCAACAGAGCACAGCTGGAATGTAGAGACAAAGCTGATAAATTATCATTCAAAAGAAAATGGAAATGATAGGTGATTGACAATAGCCCTGACACAACCTAGTAAAAGTATATGATCTGCCATTAAACTATTAAACTGAAAAGCAAACTAGAACTGATTATCTGGATGAACAGAAAACAACAACAAACAAAAAATTGCATTAGCTAAATCCACTACAATAAGTGTTTTCTGGTGGGATTCTAAAATAGAATGGTGTATGGATTTAGCTAAAGCAATAGGTGCTCTAGCCAAGGGGCCGGGTGATTTCCACTTATCAGGTGGTCTTTAGCCAGGGAGACATGTGGAAATGACTCATCATCATTAAAAAAAAAAAACCCAAAAAACCTCGCTGTTCAGAAAAATGCATACAATGAGGAGTGTGGATCCAGCATATGTATGTGTAGGCCTGTCGTGATAAACAATAAATCAATTAATCGTACGATAAATTAAAACTATCGACGTCATTTCAATTATCGCCATTATCGTCTCTTCCGGCCTTTTTCTCTTTCTGTTAATGACACTGAATGAAAAAGGGCTCTGCTCCGGTGTTCTCCACTGACTCCTCCCTTCCTAATTTCCTGTGTAAAGCCCAGCGCACACTACAGGATCTTAGAGCTGTCGGCGGATTGTCGGCCCATTTTCAAAACCTGAGACCACATATTAGCCGACAGAAATCCTAGGTATAAAGGTTCGATCGGGTTCGGTCCTGCCGTGTGGTGTCCAACAATGGGCACAAAATAATGGCTATAAGTCCAGTGAACTAATTTTAAAACCAGGCATTAATCAATGCTTTACTACAATCTACCTGCAATGCATGTGGCTAGTGTCAGCGTAAAGTCCTGACTGAATGAAAATCATTATAACCTATTTACGTCACGTTAACGAAGAACAGCTGAAAAGTTACCGGGTTTATCAACTGCGGTAGGAATTTCGCTCCAACTCCTCCCCTTGTCATTTCTATATTCTTTGCATGTTCAATAAACATTAATGTTGTTCCCACATATCATCTCCAATGTCCGCTGGACTTCGGGTTGCGCCGTGTCAGCTGTTTGGGATTCCCCGACGTAATTTGCCCTGAGAAAGCACTGAGGGAATCCGCGCTTTCTGATTGGCTACCTGTCACATTCAACAGGCTGCGTTAACGATCCCAGTCGGGGAAAAAACCCTGATTTAGATCGGAGCAGCAACAACGATCAACCACACAATCTTAGAAAGACCAACTTTCTAAGATTGTTGTTAGTGTGAACTATTGCATCAGGTAGTCGATGTGCCCATCTTTTCCATTTAAATCTAATTATTACTGAAGGGCAACATAATATACAGACTTCATAATCTGCAGTCTTTAGGTTGAATGCAGTATTTATTTCCACTTTGGCTTTATGTTGTTTAGTTTTTATCAAGTACATTTTTTGTTAATGGAGACTGAGAATCCATTTTGTTTTTGTTTTTGGTTGTTTTGTTTATTTTGTTTATCAGTTCCAGTGTTTAGTGTTCTTTTGAAAATAAAGTGTATCTATCTTTGGCAGGAAATCACATGCATTATTACGTCATTTCCATTACATCAGTGTAAAAAGGTCTTCAAACAATATTATCGTTTATCGCAATAATTTTTTGAGACAATTAATCGCTCAGCAAAATTTGCTATCGTGACAGGCCTATGTATGTGTGTGTGACTACTTGCGTTCACTGGACTGGGTTGATCCATCGGCACCCGGCTAGTGGCTGGCTCTAAGTCCGGTTGAATAATGTCCTCTTTGGCTGTTGAAAACACCCCCTCTGGGGCCACTGTGGTCATGATGACATTGGTTGTAGTTTCTACATCCTCTGTCTCTGCCCTGGGGTCTTTGTGGGCAGTCTCAAGCCCAATGTCCAATCTGTCCACAAACGAAGCAGGGATCTGGTAAGGGTGACCCACCATACTGGTCAACTGGTGGAGGATGACAGTTCTGTGGATGCTGAGCCCTGTCAGTGACATGCTGGATGAGGGTCAGTTGAGCATTTTCCATTCTTTTTCTCTCTCTTATCCTTGGCCTTTTTGTTGCGCTGTGCTCATTACACAGTGTCTCATTGTGCTGGCCATGGATGATGAAGTCTTTGATGCGGGGAGTAATGTCCCAGCCGATGTAGGAGAATTTCATTCCCTCTTTGATGTCAGGGCGTAGGCCATCCAGGAACTTTTCTTTGATAACAACTTCAAATGCTGTGTATTCCTTTTTCTTGACCCAATCATAATTGGGAACTTCCAGTCCAGAATGGCTAGAGAAGATTTCTAGCAGGCGCTAATAATAGTCTATGACTTATTCTTGGGGGCCTTGTATGGCGGCAGAGGACTCCAGGGACAAACAGGGAAGGGTAGAGCGGAGCCACAAACAGATTTGTCAGGTTGACAGGTGCCGCCAGAGTCAAGCCAGATCCAGCCGGTGTTGTGCATGTAGGAAGAGAAACAGATTTTTTAGGGTTAAGCCTTTTCTGTTGTTTTTCTTTCTGGTTGTTTTTTCTTTTTTATTCTTTGAATGAAAATTAACTCACTCAGGTGTTCCTGATCTCTGGGCAGAGTCTTTCTCTTCCAGAGTTGGAATGCTTCTTTGTGTGATTGTAATGCCTGTAGGTGTGTGTTGGAGTGTGTTGCATTAACTTAGCCTTTTGATTTAGGAGCATTTGTTCTAGTTGTCTAATGTGGTTTACCTCAAAACTGCCATTTTTAAGGAAAACCAAAATCACTGTGAAACATGTTGATAACAACCTCTGCCATGTGATCTATTTCTGGGCCGCGCGGTATATAATCCTCAGTTTTTTGACCTCTATTGAAAAATCCTCCCATTTTAGGTTATTCTTATTTCTATTTCATTGTAAATTATTTTTAGTTTTATTCTATTTTATTTTATTTTATTTAGTATTATTATTATAATTAATATTTTTTTATCATTCTGTTTTATTTTAATTTTTTACTTTTATTTACTTTTTATTTTATTTCCTATTCTATATTTGTTGCAACTTTATTTTTACCCTCAGTTGTCTACATTGAGACAACTTACTCTGAGAATATTTTAGGCCTAAAATATCTCTATGTGCACAATAACCTCGATTGTCTAAGTCTAGAACAATATACGAAAATCCTCAGTTATCATCTGGATACTCTCTAAACAATACTCAGTCATTTTAGACAAAATAACCTACACTCAGTTACTGTATTTTCCAATAGTAACCTATTTTACTTTTACTCAGTTATTTAAGAAAATAGCCTACTCTCAGTTACTCTAAAAGAGATAACCTACTTAACTCAGTCATTTCCTATGACCTACAGGATCCTTCCTCAGTTATTTTTAAAAATAACCTACATTAATTCCCTCAGAGTTAAGTCTCAACTCTGAACACTATTGTAGATTTCCTAAGCCCAGGAAAATCCACCCTCAGGTTTTTAAAATTAAAATTCTGAAACGAATCTATCCCTGATAGTCCATTTTTTACCTTAATGCCTTCGCTGGTTTGTTCTCTCTTGGTACAGGTTGTTTTGGATCCTGTCACGATCGATCCGCCCGGTGGAAAGAACCGGGGAGTCCTCCCTCTCTTAAATAGGCCGTTTTGGAGATAGAGGAAAAACCGTGGAGCCTGTTTAGGGGCTCCAGATTTCGGTGATCAGCCCTCTCCCGGTTTTCACCGTGCGGACAAATCCTGAAGGATCCTGTTCGTGACGCCAAACTGTGGAATCTGGGAATTTCGGGAAAACCAAGAGTCAAAAGTTAGAGAACAAAGAACAGCTTTATTTCGCTTGCAAGCGGAGAGAGCACTGATCAGTAACACTGTCAGAGCAACTCTGACTACACCACACAGAATGTCAGATTTTATTTAGGTGGAGCAAGACAATTCCCGGAAGCTAAACGATCAATACCCTCTTAGAAGAAAGAGGCAGTAGGTGAAGTTTCAGTCAAACAGACATCTTAGGCGGGACATCATGACATTGTACTAACCACAAATCACCTTTGTACAGAGTAGTCAGCACAAATGTATTTCCAATAGATGTTTCTCATTTCGCCCCCTAAGTTCAATAGTTCAAGCCACAGAGGTATGAATACTATTTCTTCGTCAGCAGCTAGATGTCTATACATAAAATGAGTTGTTGGAGAGAACCGAGCTGCAAACTCTGCAGAATGTGGTCGGTGCTTCCTGTCTAAACGATTTCCTGAAACTGGAAGATGCAGGTGCAGCTCTGAACAGGAGAACAACTTCACCTTTAATAACTAAGATATATATGATAAAATGTAAGAATTTGATGAATAAGCTGGTTAGTAAAAGTAATAGTGTAAATAATTATTTTACTTAACAGTAGTGTCCATAATGATTTTAACAAAGCCTTAGAAATTGTCCTGTTTTTGTTGAAGCAACTCTGTGTGCAATTCCTTCTGCTGGTTCAGTAACTCTTTAACTTGCGTGAGCAATACAAACTGTTCATCCGGTCTAATCATGGTCTTGGATCCTTTTGAAGGCATTATTTCACTCGGGTTTTTTACAGAAAGTTTTCCTCAAAGTGATAATAAAAGTAGAATACTTTTCTTAGCTGAAACATGATGGCGGGATTCTTGCTGAATTGACTCCCAACTTGACCTTTGACCCAAAATGGCCACCTAACTGGGGGCACTTCCAAGAGACTTTTTTTCTTGACTTGGGGGATTCTACCTATGTACCGAGTTTCAGATATCTACGACCTACGGTTTCACCGTAGTAGTTAGGGGGCGCTGTGGAGCAGTTTGGCTACGCCCACTTGCAATTACACCCGACTCTGAACATTTTGTTTGGGGGACAATTTTGGGTGAAGTTTGGTGAGTTTTTGAATTGACTCCAAAAAGCCAATTCATTTGATGGAAGCGGAATCGGAATAATAATCAGCACTATGATTACAATACACCTTTGCAGCACTTTGCTGCTCGGGCCTTATAATAATAAACACTACGATTATAATAGGACTTCACATCTCTTAGCTGCTCGAACCTAATTATCTTATCACTCTATATTATTTTTCTCTGCCTCACTTGCCTCCCCTGACCACACGTCACTGTTGTCCAAGTCTATGAATTGAAAGTCTAGTGGAAGGGCAAAATGTAGCAGGAGAAGATGCACCAGTCAAAGAGATGACCATGGACTACAACCAAGAAGATTCAAGAATCTGGTAGAGATCCAGAAAGAACTGAATGAGGCGGGAGTCGTAGCTTCAAAAACCACCACAATCAAACACATCCAAGAGATGGGCTACAACTGTCGGGTTCCTCGTGTCACGCCACTTCTCAACCTGAGTCAACGTAGGAAGCTTCTCAACTGGGCCAAGGAGAAGAAGTGCTGGACTTCTTCTCCTTGGCCCAGTTCACTGGAAAAGGTTCACTGGAAAAGGTTCTCTTTTCCAGTGAAAGTAAAGTGTGCCTTTCATTCGGTGATGAAGATCCAAGGACTTAGAGGAGGACGGGTGAGGAACTGAACTCAAACTGCTTGAGGTCCAGTATGAAATATCCACAGTCAGTCATGATTTGGGGCACATTGTGTTGGTAAATTGCTTTCTTAAACCGAAGGTCACTGCAACAGTATATCAGAATGTTTTAGAGGATTTGGTGGTTCCTTCTGCTGAGGACCTGTATGGCGATGCAGATCTCATCTTCCAGCAGGACCTGGTCCCTGTCCATTCCACCAGAAGCACCAAAACCTGGTTTGATGCCCATGCCCATACTTGATTGGCCAGCCAATTCTCTGGACCTAAACCCCATTGAGAATCTATGGGGTTTACTCCAGAGGAAAATAAGGGGCACCAGACCCAACAACAAAGAAGAGCTGACCGTAAGCATCAAGGAAATCTGGGCTTCCATAACTCCCAGGCAATTGCATCGGGGCAGTGATTCAGGCAAAGGGATTCCCAACCAAGATATGTTTAAAAACAATATTTTAATTTTAACGTCTTTCTTTTTTTTTTTTCTACAAAAACTGAAAAGTGGTTTAGGGTGATTTCTTCAGAGTATTCTAATTTTTTGAAGTCCTGTTTTCGTGGGTTTCAAATGATACTTGAAATCATTTAAACTGTGGGCCCTGAATCTATGACATATTATTAGAAATTAGAAATTATTAGGATTTAATCAGGTGATGTTACATTATTTGATAACATTCATGTTCTGAGGCCAAGATGAAAATGGACCTTACCACAGGGGCCGCTTTTCATTGGCTGATGCCCATTCTATGTGGTAGTGCGGCTACCTAGTGCGTGGCTGTCTCACAAACACACGCTTCCCGTTAGCTAAGTACAGCATAATGGCAGTACTGATACAACTTCTACACCTTGAAGCCTGTCAGGTACTCAGTCTTATGTTAGCTAAACAGATCAATATGCAATGTGTATTGTATCTGACTTACACTAAAGATTTTATTTTAGCAGAAAAGTCTTTGGACTAAACTCATGTTACTCATGTTAGCCACTCTAGCACCAAGTGGCTAACTTGGTGCTAGTATCAGGCCTAGGCACACTCAAACATTTGCCAACAAACCACAGGAATCATCCACTGATTTCAAAAGTAACCTACAAAACGATGAATGCCTGACTTACCCAGCCTTGCAAGAACTATAGGCATCAGTGATCTTGTCCACAGCTATATTGATCCAGAGGGTGTGTGGATCTGCCCTTTTCCTTATTGAGCGAAAGCATTTTGCTGTGACGTGCACAATGTTGGAGGCATCTCGTGGCTCAAACACCTTGATCTCATCCAAAAAAGATGACATGAACTTCTTAGTTCCTCTGTCCATTGTAGTAGCTGATATATTGTGAAAATCCGGTAGAAATGATGCACTAATCGAGTCAGAAATACACTGCAGAGAATCAGTCGAAGTGGAAGATGTTGTTTATATAGAAACAACACACCGCGAGGCTTTGTTTGTGAGACTTGCGGCCACGTGGGATTTTCTAGGTCGGTTGTGGGCGGAGCTTGGTAAGGTCCATAATCACATAACCTGGGATTGTGTATTTTCACAGATCCCTCCCTCCCCAAAGAAATCATAAAAGAAACCTTTGTATTATAACAATAGCAATATGAAAAGGCAAAAGAAACAAAGAACGAATTAAATCTGTCATTCATCTAAGAAAAAAATAAGAATGAATTTTTAGGTCCCTAATAATGACATGGGATTTCCTCCCTTGTTAATTCGTACCCATAAAGGGTGTGATTAAAAGTACACCGACTCTTCAAACTGGTACCACTGTTCAATAGAGAATTTAGTAACTGCGGTCACAAAATCTTCTAATGTCCTTTTCTAAAACTAGTTGGTGTCTGCACTGCAGAAGAACACCTCCAACTTTGTTCTATAAATGTTCTCCATTTAGCGAATGGAGAAGAATATTTCGGACATGTCCTACATGCACATAACTACATGTAACCATGTATTTATGTTATTTTTAATGAAATTGACATAACATGTAACTGTTCCTTCAGGTGCCTGTGGCAGGAGTCAGCAGTGGAGTCCACGATACAGGGAAGACCATTGATAAGACAGAGACTCTCTTCTCCCAGGAGAGAGACCCACGCTTTGCTGAAATGTACACCAGCATATCTGGCTGTATGTCTGCAACACACACACGCGCGCGCACACACACACACACACACACACACACGCGCACACACACACACACACACACACACACACACACACACACACACACACACACACACACACACACACACACACACACACACACACACACACACACACACACACACACAGAGATAGAGTTGTGTTTTTGTGACTTGTGGGGTCTTTACATTGACTTCCATTTATTTTCTACAACCTAACCTTTACCCTAACCTTAACCATCACATACGTAACACTTATGTGAAGGTAAAACAGCATTTACCTTCATGGGGATCAAAAAAATGTCCCCACAAGGAGGAAGACAAGGAGGACCCACAACCCCTCATTGTAGACAGGAATAGAGCCACACCAGGATATAAAAACCTGGTTCACACACATACACGCACGCACACACATACTTCCTATTTACATAGACTGCTTTGATGTGTAACTGGGGCTTTTATTTATCCAAAGCGGGAGACAAGAAGATGATGGTTCCCTCTTCTACGGCAGGAGGACAGCCTCTCTACACCCAGAGCTCTCCCTTCCAGCAGGGCCACTCTGCCAAAAGCTTCAGGTACGCTTCAGTTAGTGGATTTGTTCTATTCTGGCAGCTTACATCTGTAAAGTAAAAGCTTTGTATTTGACTTTTTGTCTGGTTTTGTGTTTTTATTCACAGCTCTTCTGTGATCCATGTTCCTGGTGTAAATGACATCCAGTCCTCAGGGTCGTCCAATCAGAATCTAGCTCAGATTTCTAGACAACTTAATACAGGCCAGGTAGCTTGGTCAGGCAACCGACCCCCATTTGCTGGGCAGGTAATGCACATGGAGTGAAAGCGGACATTTGAAAAAAAACAACACATGGCTGAGGTGACTTTGCATCAGCTGTGTGATTGTTGTCAAGTTAACTAATCCAAATCTGTTGTAATGCTTTACAACAGATTTGGCCTCATCTGTGAGGTCAAAGCCTGGATCAAGTCAATGACTTTCTCCTTCAACTCATCTAAAGACATAAAGTGTTTTGGATAGAATTTCAGTCCTCTGATCAATTTAATGATACAAAAACGTCCCAGAGAGCCACAGACACATCAATAACTTAGAAAATTATTCAACACAACTAAAACCCTGCAGCAAAAAACTTAAAAAAGTACTGTGAGTTTACATATCTCCCACATATTAGGATTATCAGCATTTGTTCTACTGTCATGTGAAATAATTTAGACTTATGAAAGTCTTTCATTAATCATTGGTAAGATGAATGAACAATAGAAACTATCCCTGTAACACCGCACAAATACATACCGTAGATTTTTGGTAATAAGTCTTCTCCAGACAAAGTTGATCTTCATCAAATGCCTAGTATTAAACCGTATCTGCTTCAGGAAGAAATGCCCCTTTTCCACTGGCTCTAATGGTCCCAGCTCCACTCTACTAGACTTGCTTTGTGAGTGTTTCCACCAGTATTTTTCGAGGCCAGTCCTGATTTTTAGGTTCCTGCTTTTGGAGTAGGGCCAGCCGGGCCGGCCCTACTTGTGTGGGTGACGCAAGCTTTGCTCCTATTAACTGATAGGCCGTGGGCGTGGTCAGACATAGCAGTAAAGAGAAGAGAAGAAAAACAAACGGCATAAAATTTCAAACTCGCTGCAACACAGGAGTGATGGAAGCTACAAGCAAGCGGTGGAACAATGAGATGCCAGCTTTTCTTTGCATCGGACTTCAATATTCAGTGGCAACTTGAATATTCCTCAATTAAGTCTCTTTTTTATACCCACTCCACACATTATTGTACATACTGTAGTTTGTATGGCATCAAGGTCTTAATACAATCCTCCCAAAAATGTGAGGAGCCTTTGACAGAGTGAAATAACACTATATTATAATATAGTGTTATTTTATATATAATATATTATATATGTATTTCATTAACATTTGACTTTGTAGATTACCGATGAAGACATCCAAAAGTGAACATGCATTATTCAGCAAACCAAATATTTTGACATTACTGTCAGGTGCACCAAACCATATCAAATGCTTTGTTTACTTAGTCAGCCAGAGTTATTGCGCGCGGCCGTACTGAGATCTGAAAAACTTGTCCCTCAAACTTGAGCAACTACAGAAGAATTACAGAAACAACAGTTTCTGTAATTCTTATTAAAAACTCAACAGACACGAAATGGAAGAGCTACTAAAGCCACATTAGCACCATTGAATTAAATCTCCTGTTTGTTGCGCATCTCTGCGTAGCCGGGGCGATTCTAGGATCTGACCTTTAGAGGTGCTTAGCCCCCAGCAGGGCTAAGACCCATGAGAAGATATTCGTTGGTGCAGTTTTCTAAATCTAACTACTTACAGTACATTCACAAACAAAGTTAAGAGACATGTTGTCAGTCATTTACAGAATAAAAGAACACTGTTCATTTTACTCAAACACATACTTATAAAGAGTAAAATCAGAGAAACTTTTCATTTTTTCCGGAGGTGTATATATTCAGTTTGAAACAGAATCTCAAGACTACATCATGCCTGCCAACATCAGCTAACATTAATGAGACGCAAGCAGCTGTGGAGTGACATAGTCCTAGTGTGGTCTGTTGCCCCGGAAATTAAAATAAAATCTACTCAAAACTATGCATTTCGAGTCATTTCAAGAAGATTTTACTAAATTTATAGGATTAATAAACATAAAACCAAAAGTAAAAAAACAGTCCGCATACAGTATGCAAGTAGGTTGCTTAAATTTTTTCTATTACTGAAATGTCTCCCCACAAGCAACAGTTATAGGCAACGTGCAAAATACAAATAAAGAAATTAAGACTTCTCAAAAAATGCTATGTAGTTGAATTTTATTCAAGCTGCATATTTCACTTTAATAAAAAATATGTTTTTTCCACACTTGTTAAAGCTGTCAGCATGTCGTGACAGTATCAATCTCCTCCACTTCCTCCCTGAACTACTATTAAGCTAAACAGCTGCTGTTGACTGTCTCATCTGTTGTCAAGTGTGGTAATACGTACTTTGATAATTTTTGGTAATCTTGGTAATTTTTTTTCCTTAACCCTCTATGGCATGGCGTTGCCCTCAGGCAACAAACCACATAGCTGTACCTCACATTGCTCCTTTATTTTATTTTTTGGGGGGCATGATTTTTGACATATTTTTGTCCAAAAAATAGTTCTTTTATGAATATAGTTTTTGTTTGATTTGTATTTCATTTCTCATAATCAGTGTAGACAATCTTGGTGTTCTAGACCAATGTTACCCTGAGGCAACAAACCCAAATCTGGTTCCAGGAGGTGTCAGAGTCCGATTTTATGATTGACATGTAATTAGGGACCACCAAGCTCCCAAAGAATGCAGGAAAATATTTCTTCCCCACAAAAATAAAAAGTCATGCCATAGAGGGTTAATTCATTAAATGCTAGTGAAATGGAGGCAAACAGTAGTCTGTAGCTAAGCTAACTATGCTGAATGGTTGATAATCCCACCTATCGGAGAAAAACTGGGTTACAAATCTTACCTTTTTTTCTCTCCCTCTGTATTTTTTGAAAACCCGATTTTCAAATTTCTTTTTAGAAGCATAGTACCTGCCACAGTCAGGGCCGGCCCAAGCCTCCATGGCACTATTTACCACTATGTAAATAGGGCTGTTTACATTATATACAATGCATGTATAACATAGGATACATATATCAGCCAGTCGATTTCTGGGTGCTGATTTCCTTAATTTTGGGGGATAGTGATCTTACATACTTACATGTGAAGCCCATCTTATCCCCTGATCTTATTCAGCAAAGGTTTAAAAATCTTTGCTGACGAAGATATTTAAACCTTCTGCTCTACAGTGAGAGGTCTGACTGAAAGACTGACCCACCAGGTCATGTCTGAACGTTTACCGTTAACAATATTCACCCCACTGTTGCCAACTCAGTGACTTTCTTGCTATAGTTATATTGATTTTTAACAGAAGTTTCACATTGCACCGTGTGTAATGCATGGCTAAATTATTATGCAAGTCATATTTTCCCAGATTTTCTTAAATGGTCAATGCAAATGATGGTCAGTATAATTTTCAAGTCATGAACTATTACAGTATAAATCAAATTTTACTGAGCAAAGTTCCCCATGAGAACAGTATTTATTTAAAAATAAAAATCTCAAAATGCACTGTTCCAAATTATTATCCACAGCAGATTTTCTAAACATTTTATGGATTATAAAGAACTGCAAACGGTCATTCTTAGGATGTGCAGCATTAAGTGGTCACATGTACTAAAATCAGAAGCTATTTCAATCAAAAACATCTTAACAGACCGAGTTACAGTACATGTTAACATTGGACCGCTTCTTTGATATCACCTGCACAATTCTTGCATCCATTGAACTTGTGAGTTTGTGGAAAGTTTCTGCTTGAATTTCTTTGCAGGATGTCAGAATACCTTTCCGGAGCTGCTGTTTTGATATAATCTACACCAGGGGTCTCAAACTCGCGGCTCTCGGGACGATAGTTTGTGGCCCCCGCCTTAATATGAAAGTTTAATATTAGTGCGGCCCGCGAGTTTGATATAATTGGCACTTTTCAGTGTTGTGTGCGGAGCTGAACGAACTTACCAATCACGGTGGAGTATATTGCTCTCGGGGGCGGGACATCGGCCGGGCCTATTTGCATTTTCTATTTGTCATTATTTGCATGTGGTACATGCGCAATTTCCGCGGCCGCTCCCGCTTCACGTGCTTCAGCATCCAGTCTAGACCCGGAAGTTGCTGATCAGTGTAACGTAATTAAGGTTAGGCGCTGTAACTCTTGGGTTGTGTTTAAGGGAGGAGAGGAGGCGGCAGATTCGTCAGGACGGTCAAAAACTCACAACCACACTGGTACTGGGAATTCCACAGTGTTGTCCTTTAATAAATACGCTCTTCACCGACCTTTCAAAGCCCGGTTGAACGGCTGCTATATTATCACACATGAAAATTGAGCAGCGTCCAAACAACAACATTACTAAAAAGTTAGGGAGCTAACATGTCCGTCTAGCACGTTTCTCCCACGCTCTCTACAGAGAAGCCGTGGCGCATACTTCTGACATCATTAGCAATACTAGAGTATCTTAAAGAGACACTACACAATTACGGCTGTTACAGCGTCTGACTACAGCCAAATATGGTAATAGACAATCAGAAAGGTTCGGCTGAGGAGACCGTGTGTGTGAATGCGGCCCAGCCTCACCCAGACTCTACCTCTAGCGGCCCCGAGTAAATTGAGTTTGAGACCCTTGATCTACACCAACACTTGTGAATGGTGATAGATCAGCGACCACCCATTCCTCTGGCAAGCTTGCCATCTGTTGTTGACTGTTGCTGACTGGTTTGTTCTCCATACAGCCTGCAGAATGAACATGTTGTTATGACCCTTTTCACAGCAGAAACTCCATTTGTAATCCAACATTTTCTTACAGCTGAGAGGACATAATTTCTACCTCCATGACCAAGCTGTAAGTGAAAATGTCAGTGGATAAGGTCGGAGATGTGCTGGTCCTTTGTTGGAATACGAGGAAGTTTAATGTTCTCAGGGATGGCCGTATACTCAGCTGGCCTTCAGTTTCAGCAGAACTCCTTTTAGCTTGATGAACCAAGCAACTGCAGACTGCAATTTTTGCCAGTCTGAGAAGAATGCAACTGAGAAGTTGCATTTGAGTTAATGATTATAGCATTGATCAAGGGAGTGTGCTCATCAGTAGTCATACTGAAATCATTGGAAACTTGGGCCACTTATCTTCAGGTTCCCACAAAAATTTAGGACTTTCCATCCATTTTTGGTTCAAAACGTCTGTCAACTTTAAACCCCTGGTAAGCATCATTGGCAGGTGTGGAAGCCTAAATTCAGTTTTAGTTCATTCAGACCTTTAGGATAAATTATGTCTATTTCTTATGATAATTTGTTTATTTGGATAAAAATGATTACTAGTTAAATCTCTATTGCATACTAATTTGTTAGTATGCAATAGAGTATTGGACTATACTAAAGCCTTCTTGTAAATTTGCATATCTAATTGCAGTTAAGGATTTTAGGGTGTGGCTAGAGAGAATTAGATGGGCAGTTGGAGTGGAGCCATACAGCTTTGTGACCGCTCTCTTTAGACTCTTTTTCATCTCTTTTGTTTACTCTATTATTTTTGTGTAAACATTTGTACCGTTTTTATTTCTGAAGTAAACCGTTTAACTTTATCAAGAGGATCCAGTCTGGTCTTTGTTTTTGGTCGTTTCATCATCAAATTGACCGAAGGGGAAAGACAGAGAGCGTCAAGTTTATGGCTTCATTATTTAGGAACCTAGAGCAGGCTTTAAATATGTAGGTACATACCTCCAATGTTCAACGTCTGTGTTATCCCTGATGATTGTTTCAACAAAAGTTTGAAACCTTTTGTCTTAATTTTTTATATACTTTAGAACTAATGTGCTGTCAGTCTAGAACAGGTCTTCTACAATGGCAGCTGAAGTCAGAGACTGAAGCATGTTATTCAGTCTAACGGCGGCTGTGAGCTCTAAACATGGAATAGACACAAGTTTGAGAGGAGCTACTCTGGCTTTGCCAAACAAGAATGATACCCTCTTGTTCCCGACTGTTGTACCCTCTTGTTGATGTTCTGGATTCTGATATAAATAGCCGTAGCTGTACCATACTCGCTCTCCGACGCCAGGTGTCCAAATCATTCCTCCGCGTTTCTGGTTTCTGATGCCAGGTGACGCCTGGTTCTTCTTTGCCCCGGTAGCACAGATTCCGACTCCTTGTTACCCTCCGTCATTGCGTTCACTTTGTCCAGCTGGCTCCAATAACGTGCTACATTGCGGCGATTACTTTACGGCTTCATGGAACCAAAATGCAGCCGGATCGGTGGATCTTCCAAACGAAGCAGTTTTGTACCTAAATGAAGCGGTTAAAGTCCTATATTTTAGGCTACTGGTTCCTGGTAGGCACTGGTTTTACGTGCGCTCAAATAAGATTCATACTGCCGATTTTCACTTTGAAAATTGGCAGTATAATAAAGTCAGCATAATAAAGTCATTTAGTATCAGAACAATGTCCTTTGTCTTGCCATTTTCCATAGATCCATATGAATCCGGCATAAATCTTCCCATTAACAACATCTGAACAGAATCACACTTGACCTTAAATAACCCCACACACTTCAGACACACTCAGAACTCAAAATGAAATACGCCACCTGGTGGCCATAAACACAGTAAAGGATAAACGGCTTCTACAGCTTTCCTCCTGCTGCAAGGCGATCAGCTACGTATGCAGTATTCCTCTCTGCACATTTTCTTGAAATCTCAGAAAAATCACAATCAGGCTATAAGAAATAGCTCTGCTTGCTCTTCTTCTTTTGTCTCGGAAAAACTGGTTAGGTTGCATAGTAACAAGCACATGGCACCTGGAGGAGGTGCGCTACCCACCGCCAGGAGACGTAAGCCTGCTACAGATCGAGCGGGGTCTATGGAAAAACGTTCACTCCGAAGTAGAGTGAAGCCAGGTCAGGCCGAGTAGAGTGGGACTGCTGAAGTAGAGCCGGTGGAAAAGGGGCAAAAGTATGAAGAGAGGGCAGAGGGAGCTGTGAGAGCATTTCAATTTAGGATAAAACCAAAGTGAAAAATTATTTTATGCCACTATGTGAATACCTTGTTTGCTAATCAAATGTTTTACTTTGGAACAATTTTTTGTTTAGTTAAATGTGCTTTATTATTTCTTAGTCTTCTATGTTCACTTAATGTCCAGACAGTTTTGTTTGTTCCAATGATCACAAATTAAATCCATAAGTTTCCTCATCTCAGTGAGATGCTGGTACATTCCTGTTTATTTCAGGAATGCATAACAGGAATGTACCAACAGCAATTGTAAACTAAGTACGTGTTTTTTTTAAATCATCTCTGACCGTTTAACCTGTTTTTCTGGTGTCCAGCCCAGCAAATCCCAGTCCAGTCCGTTTGGTATCGGTTCTGGCCACAACTACCAGACTGACCCCGCCTCCTACAGTCCACTATCGTCTCCGGCAACATCCTCGCCCAGTGGAAATGCTTACTCAGGCCTGACAAATCGCAGCACAGCCTTTGGTAAGCCTTGCTCTCTGGCCACCATGTCAGTGGAGCTTACTGTTGTTTTTGGCACATCTGACAATGTAAATGTAATCCGACTAAATAGGGTTAGAAGAGAGGTAATAGACGATGTAACAAGAATACTAAACATCTGGTATGTTTCAGTATATAAACATGTACTTCAGGGTGAAATGGTGGCTCAGGGGTAAAACACAACTGACGCAGCCGTCACAGGTTCAAGTCCCGGCCTGGTGGCCTTGCCAGGCTGGACATGCCTTCCTTCTCTCTCATTACCTATTTTCCTGTCTGACCACTCAATAAAACCTTTAAAAAAATTAAACTTATCCTTTGTCTTTTTATACTTGAAAGTCTTCCCTTTAAAAAAGATTAAGATCTGACATCGATTGATTTCCTTTTTACATTTACCACCATGTGTCTTTATTAGTGTCATGTCAAAGCAAAATAAAAATCTACTGGAAACTGTATATTTATCTGGTAAAGGGCTAATGGTAAAATGAAGGGTGGATAGAAAGAGGTTTGGGAGCATGGCATTCAAGGCACATTTCTCTGTAAACTGTAGAACTCAGAGGAGAATGGGAATTGGGGCAGAGGGGAAAAATGTTTTATGTTCCCAGTAAGTCTAACACTTAGTGTCTTGGAGGCTGTTTACATTGTTTCATTAATTTAACAGCTTTCCCTAAAAAGTTGTATCTGAACTAACTGCTTAAAATATTTAATGATTTAATAAGGCATTTATTAAAGCAACTCATTAAACTTATGGCATTTTTATGGCATTCAAAGAAAAGTCTATAAAGTAAGAGGATTGATTTTTCTTGTTTGCTATGACAAGTTATATCCACACCAGTAGGACCATCGCACTGAAATATATTAAGATCCAAATTATTAATGACTAACAGTAGCACTTTAGCTAACTGTATCACATTAACTAGGCAAAGAATTTATTGAGATTGGAACTATGTGTGTCTAGTACATAGTTCTATTACACAGTTGGAAAAAAGTTTATCTTTTTCTCATTTTCTGAAGTGATCAAGCTTCTCTTGTTTCAGCTCAGTTAGAATTACCACAATTATTTCTTATTTGTCAGAGATTTATATAATAATAAATAAAACTCAGAGTCAGAAGTTTGCATCAATTTCCTCTGTAGCAATTCCTTTTGGTTTCCATCCCAAAAGGAATTTATTTATTAATGCTCTGTGACATTAATGATCTTTGTCTGAGAATCAGAAAGGAAGATGCTAAAGAATTTCTAAATGCTAAATAGAATATTACAAAAATAAGTTGTAAACCAATAAATCTGTTGATGTTTCCAGATGTGTCAGGAGAAGGTGGTCAAAGTGGAGGCCAGTTCCAGGGTCGCCCCAGTGAGGTCTGGTCCCAGTGGCAGAACCAGCATCATTCCCAGCAGTCGGGGGAGCAGCACTCACACGCCAACCCCAGCCAGACAGAGGTCTTCCAGGTACAACCCAAAGCACTTAGCAGTTGACCCCTGTTTACAGACATGTGACCTGTGACCCCATGTCTCTGTAGGACATGCTGCCTATGGCTGGAGATCCCACCCAGGGGACAGCGAACTACAACATTGAGGATTTTGCGGATCTCGGCATGTTTCCACCCTTCTCTGAGTAAAGGTTGCCTCTACGACCTACCGATGGACTTATGTTTCTTATGTTTCATCAAATTTTTTTTTAATAAGAGCAGCACTCGGCCACCTTAGAAAAGTTAATGTCATAGTAATTCATTACTCGTATCTCCATAAGACATTCATTACTGTTATCTCATAGCAAAATAATGCTCCATCTATAAGGCCTGAAGAATGAACTGGTGGATGCCCTCACACCCTAGGGATTCTGCTTAATGGAGAGTCTTAGTTAGTCGAACCTTTCTCAGCTTGTGATTGGATGTTGATGTTCAGGTCGCTGTGTGTGTCCTCTATGCATTCTGTCAGCATTCTGAACAGACACATCTGTCAGAGCTCATCACCATCATTAAGACTGAATGAAGGAGAACTTATTTTTAGTTTTCTTAAAGAACAAGAGGAATATGGAAAACTGTGTATTACCTTAAATGTCCAACTCTTCCTACATGCTATGATTTTTACTTTCAAACTGTCCATCTAATCTAAAACATCAAGTTTTTTTTTTTAATATTGCACCAATCAATTGAGATGTAATACCCAAACAATTAGAATGTTTTTTGGATATTAGATCCTGTTCCTGTTCATTGAATGTATCTATAATAAAACTTCTTCTATTTAGATTGTTTTAGTTCAGTAATTCTGGTGCCGCTGCTTGGAAATAGGCACCAGCACACCTCCTGACCCCACTAGGGACAAGGATATACAGAAAATGGATGGATGGATGGATGGATAGTTCAGTAAAATCTTATAAAGGTTACAACAGATTCTTTGAAGTAAAAATAGGAATAATGTTGGAATTCTTTCATTCTCTGTTGAATTTCAAACTTCTACCTCCACCAAGGAACCCGCAGAACATTTTTTCAGTTATGGTCAGTATAAAGTTTTCTTCAGCTTTTTTATTTTTGAATTAAATAAAGTTCACCTGAAGGAAGTCGTATCTTTATAGGCGAATGTGCAGAACAGATCTGCGATTTGTGTCAATTGTAATTGACAAAAGGCAGGTAGCGTAGCCTTCTATAAGAAACAAACTTAGTGCACCAAAAGGAATTTACTATATTACAATATGTTCACTATGTAAATATTTTATAAAATGTTAAAATGCTACATTAGAATTCCTTTTATATATCTTCACTTTAATTAGACTTCTGACAAGTAGCAGATCTCATGAGAAAGGAAAGATTTTTTTTGCCATTTTCTTTATAATGACGACATTGTGGGTCTTATGTTTTCAACATCAAAAATGAATCTTTCCTCATCCGTTTTGAAATACTGTACCACCACAAGCTGTACTACAATACAAAAATAAAGGAACTAGCAATGCAGCGCAGAAGAAAAGCAGCAACATAAAGTAGTTTTTGCCTTTATGTTTTACTGTTTAGAGGCAAAACAGCATTGAACAGATTGTTGCCTAGAACGTGGACCAGTCACAGCCTCTCTGGGTTGGTTTAGGGAAAATAATGAGCAGATGTTTTGATGCACGTCAGACGCCCCAGCCGTTACGTTATAAAGGCTTTAAAAGTAAATTAAAATCAGCCAAGACAGGTAAAACTTTAAAGACCACTGGATCTTGGGCTAGTAAATCCCAATTAATGCAGATTGAACAAGTGTCACAAACAATAATCAGTAATAAACTATAATCTTTATTGTCATGTAATAACATGACAATAAAGATAACATGGACTATGACGAAAGTGGGTGATAAATAAGTAGATAAATAGTACTAGATGGCATTTAATGCTTTTATGGCTACTGGGTATAAACTATTCTTCGGTCTGTTTGTCCTTGCTTCCCGCAGCAGGTGGAACAAACCTTGTCATCCTCTAATTCATCTCAAAGTCTTCTTCTCTTTTCACCTGGGATGAGTGACTGGACTGTGCGAAGTCCAGTCACCATTATTTTCTCAATGTATGTCTGTACCTAAAGCCCTTTGAGTTGGAAAATGAAAAAAAAAAAAACGTGTTAAGATCACTGACTGCAGAGAGCAGCAGAAGACAATCCGTTTCCGTCTCTCTGTAAACCTATGTAGTGATGTCCTGATTTTTAGAAAACACTTCATGCAACAATAGCAGGATTAAATGCATTTTAAAAATGAAGAAATTTTAGTATACCATTGCTGAGTTACTGCTTAACCTCCTGACTACCAGGGAAAAAAATATTGTCCAATCACAATTTTTTTTTAAATTCCACAATCTTTGTAAGGTAAATAGAAGACTGCAAAAAATATTTTTGGAAAAAAAGTTTTTATTTTTGAAATATCATGTGTCCACTACAGTGGACATCGGAACTCCATACGTTTAAAATTGAACCTTGATGGCAACCAGTTTGTCCCAAAGAAAATATCCAAACATCAACATAAGAATGAATTTCACATTGACAAAACTGTCCATCATCACACTAACAAATATTAGTGGATCATAGCAATTCCTGTGCTTAATTGCTATGATACTTCAAAAAGCAATTCCCCTTCTTGGAAACACAAAGGAACACTTTGCACTTTGTGCACATCACATATGTTTTGCTTGTGCAGCCAGATCTGCGACATCTTGACGCATGTGTTTCGTCCACCATCTCTGGAAGATGGATGGCACCATAGTGTCTCAGAGCTGCATTTGGCTGTGGTTTCCACTTTTGACGTGGAGGAGTGTAGTCATCTTCACTGTCACTTCCAATTCCTGCTTGGGCCCGAGTAATCAACTCCTCACCAAGGAGCAGTTTGAAGTTAAGCAACTTCAGTGGTTTCTTCCCCAGAAACTGGCAGTCACTCTTATACTGAAGCCATGAGTTGGCAATTGCCAGGTCAAAAAAGTGGAAAACTGCACGCACTGTCCATTTCCGAGTGCGAGAAGCCATCCTGTAGAAACTCAACATTCGGTCAACCAAGTCCACGCCACCCATGTTGGTGGCAATTGCTAGTGGCCTTGACACCTGGACAAATCTTTTGTCTTTCTTGGACCATCTTCTGCGTGTGTCCTGAGGTTCAATGCCATAGGCATAGGATGCCATGACAACTGGCTTGTTGTCCAACCATTTTATGACAGCAACTTCAGAAGGGCTTCGTCTGACAACCATCTCTTCCTTTCTTTTTGAAGGTCTTGTCCTCTATGATCTTACAGTCCTTTGGAATCCTGTTACTCATGAGCGTTCCAGTTCCTGTTAACCCTTTTGTCATCAGGGTATCAAGGAGGTTGATTGTTGTAAAGAACCTGTCAAAGAACAGGTGGGTTCCTTGAGGAACAGACTCTGCCAAATGAAGAACAGCTTGTTCTCCAATGCTATTTCCTCCTGTAACTTGGAAGGTAGTCTTACCTTGGTAGACTACAAAGTCCAAGACCAGACCAGTCGGTGCAGCCAAGACTGGACTTTCAATCCAGTTGGATGTGGTTTGCCCGGTACATACTGGCGCACTGGGCATCTACCAGTAAATGGAACCATTTGTTCATCAATGCACAATTTCCCTGTTCTAGGCAGACTCAAACATCCTTGCCTTACTTTGGTCAAGAGGGGCCTGATTCTCCACAAGAGATCTTTTTTCATCATCTGAGACGACATCAAGGTCATTGACGATCTTGATGGAGTTTCTAAGCTTGTAAAACCGATTTCTGGTCATAGATTCTGCCATAATTTGAACTCTGGTATTTGAGGCCCAATACATTTGAATGTTTGGGTATCCTAGACAGCCCATGTAAATAGAATTCCCAAAGAATGTCTTCAGTTCGTCAGGAGTGGTATTTAATGTTGCTCCAGACACAAGGACTTCACGCTGATTTGTGCACAGGGCCATCACTTCAAACACAGAGTCATCAATGTACTGCTTAAAATAATCCATTGGGGTCCAGTTTTGGCGTGTCATGGCATCATTGCTCTGAATGATGGGAGAATCACTGTGTTGGAATTGGAATCTTAAAAAAAAACAATAAAGGAAAATAAAACAAAATTAGAATGAGTCTCAATTTTTAGAGAATAAAGTTTTTTTAGAATACAAACTCAAGGTGTACTTCGTATTCTGGCTCCACAGAGGACGCCTACTGGACTGAGATGTGGACTGTCTTGCTTCATCTGACTCTGCATCTGCTTGCCCTGCCTGAATTTCATCCTCAGAGCTCTCTGAATCAACTTTCTCTGCTTCTGCCTGAAACACTGCATCTTCACCTTCTTCATCAGACAACTCAATATCTGAGTCTCCATCAATAATCCGCAGTAAAATTCTCTCTGCATCTGAGAACGACTCCCTTTCTTGTCATTTAAAAAAATCAACAAAAAAACCAAAAAAACAGAGGAAATAACTACAAATGTCCACTACAGAGGACAATTTTTCAACTTTTAAATACTACGATAAAATACAGTCAAAATACTTCATAGAATGTTTTATATGTTGCAAAGAGACTTATTTAGAATATGCCAACAAAATTTTTAACCAAAATTTGCACAATAAGAAGTATTATGGACTTACTTTTTTTCTTCCCATAAAATGTGCTTGTACTGACGGACGCCATTTTCTGAGTGAGGAAAAGTAAGGTTCAAAAGCCCCACCCCTTCACATTTGGTATCATTGAAAAGCCCTAAATGTCCTCTGTAGATAGCAAAAGGAATTAATTCAGTAGTATGCAGTGGGTGGGAGATATTCAAGCTTACAAATGTCCTCTACAGAGGACAAATTTGAACTACTGGTAGTCAGGAGGTTATAGTGCATTTCATGACGCTAACTGTTCATCACACCGGCCTGCTGCCAAGCAGTGTGCAGTATGTCTGTCTTCAGCTGTCACTGCTTGACTCTAATTTATTGTTATATATTTATCCACCAAAAGGCTGAATAACTGCTTGCAGTGAAGTAACGTTTACATGATGAACTGCATGTCCTTGACAAATGGAATAAACTTTAGACATCTTTTGCTGAGGATCTAAAATTATTATTTTTTCAATATTGTGACTTTTATGTCAACTCATCTTACATTCACAGAGTACATTTTTGTGTAAGTCTTAATGATACTGTGTATAATGTGAGTGTGTATTTAACTATTAGTACGTGTTGGTTAGGTAGTAAACTGTACATTGACTTCTAGACCTGTTTAAACTGTGTAAATGTGACCCATTATTTTGTGTAAAACTGTGCTTGTGACAATAAATTCTTGATTTGGTGGCTTCCATTAAAGGTTTATTTCAACAATATTTATTTTTTTAACACAAAGACCTAACTTGTGGCAATTCTATTTGTGCAAACAGATGCTAATATTAGGTCAACATTTCCACAGCAGGTTACAATGGAGTTATTTAGTGGTCCAACTAAGATTGTATCTCAAAAACATCTGAATCTAATCACCTGTGTGCATGTTTGTTTGTAATACCTTGTGGGGACCATTAATAGTTCTTTTGACTCTTTCAGAGGAATCAGCTACATAACTGCCTGTAAATACACACGTTGACAAAATTGTTGGTACCTTTCGGTAAGAAAAACCCACAATGGTCACAGAAGTAACTTGAATCTGACAAAGGTAGCAATGAATAAAATTTCTATGAAAATGACCAAATGAAAGTCAGACATTGCTTTTCAAACATGCTTCAACAGAATTATGTTAACAAATAAACTGATGAAACAGGCCTGAACAAAAATGATGGCACCACTGAAAATAATGTGAAAATAATTATTTTAAATCACATTATTTTAAATCAAGGCGTGTCCACTAATTAGCATCACAGGTGTCTACATTCTTGTAGACAGGTGTCTACATGTCTACAGTCATGACTACATGACTACTCATGTAGTCATGTAGTCATGGACTACATGACTACATGTAGTCATGTAGTCCAATGACTACATGGAGCTCAGTGAGCTCCATGTAGTCATTGTGCTGTTTGGTGTACCACGTTTAACATGCACCAGAGGAAGTAAAGGAAAGAGTTGTCTCAGGACACTAGAAAGAAAATTATAGACAATTATGTTATAGGTAAAGATTATAAGACCATCTCGAAGCAGCTTGATGTTCCTGTGACAACAGTTGCACATATTATTCAGAAATTTAGGATGCATGTAACTGTAGCCAACCTCCCTGGACGTGGCTGCAGAAAGAAAATTGATAAAACAAAGTGTCAGATAGTACAAACGATAACAAATGAGCCCAGAAAAACTTTATTCAACTAAAGAGATTAAAGGTGAACTTGGAGCTCAAGGAACATCAGTATCAGATCGCACAATCTGTCATTGGTTGAGCCAAAATGGACTTAATGGGCGACGACCAAGAAGAACACCATTACTGAAAACAATTAATGAAAAGGCCAGGCTGTAGTTTTCCAAACTACATGTTGACTAGCCATAAAGTTTCTGGGAAAATGTCCTATGATAGATGAGACAAAAATGTTACTTTTTGGCAAGACACATCAGCTTTATGTTCACAGATGGAAAAATTAAGCATATCAAGAAAAGAACACTGTCCCTACTGTGAAACATGGAGGAGGCTCTGTTATGTTCTGGGGCTGCTTTGCTGCATCTGGCAGCAAAGGTGACTTAAATCTGTGCAGGGTATATTGAAATCTGAAAACTATCAAAAGACTCTGGAAAGAAATGTGTCTAATGTGTCAGAAATGTGATGTAGGTCATGTGTCTTGCAACAGGATAATGACCCCAAACACACAGCTAAAAATGGTGGTAGTAACAATCTTTTCAGTATGTCAATGTTCTTCTTAGGCCTTCTTATGAGTCATCATTTGATCCAGGTGCATTAAACCAGGGAGAGAACTAAAACATGCAGGATGCCGGCCCTCGAGGACCGACTTTGGGCACCCCTGGTATTTTAAAGTGGTCTTCTATGAGCTCTGACCTGAAGCCTCTTTGGAAGGAGCTGAAACATGCAGTCTGGAAAAGGCATCCTTTAAACCTGAGACTAGTAGAGCAGTTTGCTCATGAGGAGTGGCCCAAATACCTGCTGAGGGGTGCAGAAGTCTAATGGACAGTTCTAGGAATCATTTGATTGCAGTGATTTCCTCAAAAGGTTGTGCAACAAAATAGTAACATCATTTTTGTTCATTTTGTTTCATTAGTTTATTTTTAATTTTTTAAATTCTGTTGAAGCATATTTAAAAGGCAATGTTTGACTTTCATTTGTTCATTTTCATAGACTTTTTATTCATTATTGCCTTTGTCAGATTCAAGTTATTTCTGTGACCATTGTGAGTTTTTCTTTAATTAATGGAGGGGTACCAACAATTTTGTCCACGTGTGTATCACCCAAAGAATTTGAATTGGTCGTTAAGTCTGTTCCTCATAGCTTACATTCCTTAGCACAAATCATACATCTAGACAAACTGTACCTTCATGACTTAATTTCAATTGAAGGAACAAATATAATGCTTAAGAAATTTACAAACAGGTTTATCAGAACTCACTTAGAAACTTTCCGTACTCCAACAAGCAAACATAGATGGGGTTATTTGAACAAAAATCTGTGGAGTGCAATTTTTTTATTGCCTCATAAACAAATGCTTGCTAATATGATCAAAGAACTTTTATTTAAGATTTTACACAGATATTATCCAGTTAAAAGTAACATTTGGCACTTCTCTCCAAATATCAGCAACAACTGCTCTTTTTGTCAGTGTGAGGGCAAAAGTATTGAACATTTATTTGTGGAGTGTTCTCATTCTGTAATATTTTGGTCGGATTTGCAAAAACTCCTTACAGAAAAAATTGGAAAGAACATTGTTTTATCAAATTTGCAAATGTTGCTCATATTTAACAATTCAACCTTTTCTTTAGATGTGTTACATGCAGTGGTGGCTGCATGTAGGATTTCCCCCCCAATTCAGGTTGCTGCTGAGCTCTGGGCGGGTTAAGCAGGCCCAGCTGGTTTCACTCTGCCTCTTGATGAGCAGAGTATAAGGCTAGCTGGGAAACTGACTTTCAAGGCCTCTTGGCCAATTGGGCAGCATGTGTGGTGCAGCTTTGTGCTGCTGTGATGGAGGATTTGTCTACTAGAAATCCTGTTTTTTTTGTTGTTATTCTCCCCTTTCTTTTCTTTTAGGTTCTCAAGATGAAATATATGTAGTAAATCCAATAATAATCCTACAAAATATGTCCACAAGATGAAATGGAGTGAAAAAATACCCTCATTTAATAAATTTAAGGAAACTGGCTTGAAAAACTTAACTTTAACACAAACATTCCTTCCTCAGAAATTTAACTTTATCTGTTATGTGCTTCTTTTGCTGTAACAAACCCTTTGTTATATGTATTTGAATGTATTTGACACTTTTTTATGTTACCAATTTATGTGCATGTTTAACTTGTTTTTTTTACTTTGTTCTACTTTGAAGATTGCAAGGCATCAACATCAAACTTGTCAATGTCTGTGGTTATTATTTTTTTGTTTGTTTTTTATGTGGCATTTGTCATTGTGTTAAAGATCCTCTATGTACTGTATGTTCATGTTATTTGTTTGAAAGTTAAAAAACAACAAACATGCTATGTGCTATCAGTTTTTAAAGCTAGTTTTAGCTTATTTAGCTCATTTTACCTTTTCCACTTTTTTCACATTGCATGAAATATATTACCGCAAGTCAACATGCTAGTGCTAGCCTAGATGCTATCATTACTATTTTAGCTAGTTTTACCATTTGTCTAATTTTAACTCATAAACTGTTGTGACCCAACAGTTTAGCTTTCTATGCACCGTTTTAGTATTAGAAATACCTGGTATTTCTAATACTAATAATACTCAATGGGTGGGATTTTTGTGTTGTTCACAAGTTCTTGCTCCTCTTCAACAGTTTTTCTGTGGTAATTATCCTGTTTAGGTACTTTGCAGTTTTTTGCTTTGTTCTGCTGCTTCTGCCTATTTCTTACATTTCTGCAGTTGACTTCAAACGCTTTTGCAATTTTCAACAAAAAACATTCAGCACTGTATTTACGCAGAAAATTTTAATTTTTGTAGTTGACAGCTAGATGTCAATGTTCTCCAAATATCATCTTTGCTATGAGCACAGTGCGCATCATCAAGTGGTATTTATACCCCACCTTGGCTGTTTGATGATTTGAGTTGAATTAGATAAGGGTTTAGCTAAGGGTTAACTAAAAAATGACTGTTTCATCAAACAGTGAAGTGAGTCATTTATTTCTGAAGAAAAAAAACATTTAGTTTAACTTACATTTCATAATAGTATGAATTTTTATATTTGAGGTAGAATGCTACAGTATGGAAGCTTGTGCTCAGTTTGAAAATTCTGTACTTAACCAAACTTTCATTTCCAGCTTTCTCAGGTAGTTTTCATCACATTCTAGATACCCAACTAGAAACCATCTTCGCATTACTATTATTATCTGTATGACCCAGAAAGAACTCCATGCTGAACACTTAAGTCTAATTAGCTACATTAGGACTGGATTAGTTTCAAAACCTAAAAGGGTCTGAGGGCCCAAAATGTTGCGAAATTGAGCTTTTTTATTTTCCATATATTTGGGTTATATATTACTGATTTAAAAAACAACAAAAAAATTAGTTGCACTGTTGCACATTCATTTATCAGAAATTCAGATTATTATCCTTTAGAAAAGCTTACATTTTTAGAATCTTGCTTTTTATTTTTCCAAATGCATCTAAAAATAAAAAGGATCAAATTCTGGACGATTCAAGACTCTAGGAGCTCTTCGGGTGAAAATGGCCCAGAGTTCAGACAGCGATCCACTTTGTTTCTCACTCAAGACTCACTCCTGACTGTCAAAAACGAACCATTAGCGCTCCAAGTAACAGCCCGAATGAGATCCTGCTAGCTGACTTCCAGGATCCTGAGTGACTCTGCTTTGAAGAAGCTCCGCCCACCATTCAGATGACCGTCTACACTCTTCACTGCCAGGTGATTTGATTGAACAGTCTGAGTTCTGCACAAGCTGTTTGTGTAGAGTACATGCCCTGTTGCATGCTTGGCATGTGTGCAGTTCCTTTATCATCCAGTAGGGGCAAGGAGAGATGACATCGCTGGGTGCCTTTAGAGGTCTATAGTTCCTTTCACTTTCAACTTCTTGGCAGAACGTTCGCTGGCTCGGAACTCCATTTTGCTTCCATAAATGTGTGAGACAAAGCTGTCCAACTCTACAGAAAACACACTGTTCCTCTTTGGGATCACTGGACACAGGAGACAAGAAAACAAGCAGATGTTTAGAGACCTGTCTCCCATACAGACTGATGGGACAGTTAACAGCAATTGTATCTGGGTGAATACGTGATATATTCTACAGCTATCGCAAAAGTTCAGGCAGTGGCTGAAAAGTTTGTCATCTTCAACATTTTCAGATGGAGTTTTAATGATTCTATGTCAGAGTTTCTAAAACCTTTTCAGTCTGTGGACCACTTTAACAAACACTCACTGACCTAACTTGAAATTGCCATGCATAATTAATATAATTAATTAATATAATACAACTTGAAATGAAAATATTAGTCTGTTAAGTCACATATTGTCATCTTTGGTGCTATTTTCTAAATGTGACTGGCCACAACAAATTATGAACACATCTATTTGGGGTCAGAGAGTTATTTGCCATGAGGTGCCATGTTGGAACTTTCAGTGACCAGTATGAAATATTGGGAGAGCTGTACTAAGAATTGAAAATACCTCCTTCTTATGCACACCTAAGACCTAGTAACACTAACTAGTCACATGACATTTTGGAAAGAAATGACAAGAAGTCCTCAATTTGGACCTTTAGGGGTGTAGTCTCTTAGGGGTGTACTCACTTTTGTTGCAGATGGTTTAGACATTAATGGCTGTATATAGAGTTATTTTGAGGGAAGAATAAAGTTACACTGTTATTTAAGCTGCACAGACTACTTTTCATTGTGTAAAAGTGTCATTCTGTCAGTGTTGTCCCATGAAAAGATATACTTAAATATCTTCAGAAAGGTGAGGGTTGTACTCACTTTTGTGATACACTGTAGATCTGAGCTGTTCAAATTATTATGAAGAGATCAGATACATTTTGCATAAGTACAAAAAAAGCAAACAAACAAAAAAATCGCATTCGAGTCACTTCAGGCTGCAGTATGAGCCCTAGACTAAGTTTTACCAGTTGATGGTGCGAAGCAACTAAGCCCAGCAATCAGATACAAACGAACCCAGGACAGTTTCACTGACCTTTGACCTGGTCTTCTTTGGTGATGATTTTGAACACATGTTTGAATTCTTGCATGAGAATCCCTGTAGTTCCCACATAGGACGGACATTTAGAACGCACCACTGTGACAGAAAGAAGCATGTTACAGTCTGGTGTCACAAGCTGACACTAGTGTTCTGTTGGATCACTGCAGCTGCATTCAGGTAAGATTTCTAAAATTGTGACACACATTTTCCTGCTAATGAATCAAAAAAGGTGGCAACTAAAGTCAGAAGAAATAAAAACAGGAAATTCACAAGTTTAGAGGAAAGTGTTCTGATTCCTGCAGACAGATTTTATAACTCAGGAAAATTCTCAGGGGAAAATGTTTCTTTTTCCCACCAACAATGCAGCCTGAATGGGTCAACGGTGACTGAGGGTCAGGCTCTTTAATGGGAAATCTACCTGTGATGATGGCTCCGTGCAAGTCTGCCTTCAGAAGCTTTTGCTGCACAATCTGTGGATTCCTGGAAGAAAACATGGAGACAATCATCAGGAGCAGCAGGAAGTTGGACATCTGGGAGCTCCGCCTCCTGGTGGACTGACTTACACCGTCGGTTTGAGTCCACCACACAGGTCCACAACATATTGTCTCCATAGCTGGTGTAGCGGCAAGAAAAGCTCATACCTGGAAATCCATGACAGGGGGAATTTAGGAAAAAAAGTACCTCCCTTTCCCCAACACACACACACATATCACACCACCCCAACTAACCTCTGGTGTTGAGGCTTGATGTGGAAAACCTTCATCATTCTCTTCTGTCGCGCATTGAGTCCTTTGGCTTTCTTCCTGTTTCTGGTTTTGGCTGTGTCTCTTTTGGGCCGACTGTAGCCCAGCAGCACAGCCTTATGAGTCAGCATGCTCTTCACATCCAGTCGGCTCGGCTGCTGAGTGCACTGCTTCAGATGGGCTTCAGTAAACTTTGCAGCTTTAGAGCTGTTGTGAGGCTACGAGACAGACAAATGTAAAAAAAAAAAAAAAAAAAAAAAGAGTTTGTTGCCCAAAAAGAAACCCAGATGATTATTGCGTACCTCATTGATTTTCAACAAAATTATGTGCAACTTCCAATCAGAGAAAGTCCGCTCACCTCAACACCAAGACGATTCACTAGATCTCGAGGAATTTTGCTGTAAATTTGTGCTTCTGTTGAAAGACACAAACAAATGTCCCATTGGACAGAAACAGAAGTCATCTGTAGGGTTCAACATGGTACTGCATGAAAAATACCACAATTATTGGAAAATTGAACATCAGAAAAAGACCCAGCATGATCAAACCCTGAGCTGCTAAACTGACTGACTTCAATGAGCTGGACATGAGAATAGTCATCGTTTATCACATTCCTGAATTTGGCTTTTCTAAAATAAAACTTCAAAGAAGTCGGTATGTGGTGCAATCAAATCAGGCTTTGATTGCCTGAGTGTTAGGACTCTGCCTCTAGAACTATTGCTTTTACTGGAAGTATTTCAAAGTATGATGGAAACCACATAAAGGATGTTTCTGAGCATTAGATTAATTGGCAACAGAGCTGTACAACATATCCATCTGCAGTCATTGAGTCGGCTCCTTGGTGTTCTAATTAGTCATCACCAAATTATTAATCGATAAAGTGTTTTTTAATATCTTAATTTTTACAGAATACAGTAAACAATTCTGTTGCTAACATCATTAAGCAATACCTCAGAAGTAGTTTTACAGTCCGTGTAATCTTGTTTTGGAAGAATCCAGTAATATCAAAAAGACAGCCAAAGAACCTTTTTTGGTTGTGAAAAATATGGTAGATTATTTTGACAGTTATTGAACTGCTTGGTTCTTAAAAACGATTTGGTTGCACCACACATTCCGTTTTGAGTGAGTGAATTTAGGTCACATTGCTTTTAGAGACAGATTTTTGTGAGGCAGCTGTATCATATGTTACTTTTCAGGTATGAAAGCACATTATACGTGCTGTGGAAGCCTGGCTTTGTATAGTCATGTGTGTATGCAAAATAAAGTGATAGTGTAGAATCACTTACCCACGTGTTCTGCTAAGGTCTAAGACAGATGAGGGTACTTCAAGTCAAAAAGGCTAGCACCTGTTACTAACCCTCTCTCCTCTCTAACCTTGCTCTGACCCGCACCATTGCAATATCTCATTATTTCAGAAAGCAGTCTTAACCCTCTGATGCGTAAGTGGGTCTTTTTTGATCCAGTGAGGTCATCTTTTTGCACTATTTGTAATGAAAGGTTTTCATCACTTCATATTCTAGGTATTCCGCAAAAAACATGCTACTTGTATCATGCAATTAAAATTTTTAGTTTAACAATATTTTCCACAGCAAGAACTCTTACATACAAGTATTATCTTTATTTTTTACCTCATAAATGTGTATGTGTGTATCAATTATAAGTACTGCGACAGTGTTATTGTCACGAATCAACATATTAGCCTTCTTCGAAGTTAGCTAACACCAGTTATCTAACTAAGATAGTTAACATTATCGCCTATAAATATAGGCGATAATGTTAACTAGCTTAATAAAATTATTGTGCATGTGTATTATTTGTGTGTGCCTCTGACACCCTGGATGAGAAAACCAAAAGAGAGAATGTGTTGAATGATATGCATAACCTGTTGATCAATGTGTTCAAGGTTCTTTCTTTTATCATCTCAAAAAATAAAGTAAAAAATCTGGCCCTCTCTTCGTAGGCTGCTACCTCCGCAACCCGACTCCAGATAAGCGGAAGAAGATGGATGGATGGATAAATAACTGCACACACATGCGTGATACACATAGCACAACAGGACACAGACAGTAATGTTGGCTAGCTTGGTTAGCTAACTAGTTTCAAGAAATGTGTTCTTTCTCACTCCCTCCACTTCCACACATAATGGAAGTGGATACCATTTTCCTGACACATACTAGGTTGTGGGGACCCATTGCCTGGTCCCACAAGGAGAAACGCTGTTTTTGGGTCAGGGGTTACATTTAGGACTAAGGTGTGAATTGAGTTTTGGTTAGGGTTAGGATAAGGGTAAGATTTTTGCTGTAAAAATGAATGGAAGTCAATGGAAAGTCCCCAGAAAGGTAGCCACGCAAACATGTGTGCGTGTGTGTCCTAGACTCGAAAGGAGTCAATCTTTCGGTCCGCTGAGCAACATTTAGCTCCCTCGGACTTCAACTCACCTTCCATCGCAGCTTTCTAAGGTTGACTGCAGACTAGATTCTACGCAAGAGCATCGACTCCGCTAGCTTAGTGTAAGAAGTCACTGTTTTGCGTCTTCTTCTTTTTCTTCTTCTTCTTGGTTTTACTGGCGGTTGGCCACAAACTGTTAGTGACGTTACCGCCACTTACTGGTATGGAGTGTGGTTCGTGATGATGATCTATCTATCTATCTATCTATCTATCTATCTATCTATCTATCTATCTATCTATCTATCTATCTATCTATCTATCTATCTATCTATCTATCTATCTATCTATCTATCTATCTATCTATCCATCCATCCATCCATCCATCCATCCATCCATCCATCCATCCATCCATCCATCCATCCATCCATCCATCCATCCATCCATCCAATAATTTAGTTTTCTATAAAAACCGAATAACTATTTGTACATGTTTACTCCCCAAATTCTTCCTCAAAATATCTAATAAATTAACCTTTTCCTTAATACTTTTAATACTTTCAAACTCTCTCCTCATATATCATGCTAAAATAACATGCTCCATTGCTTCATATTTTCCAGTGATCACATTTACCAGTATTGTACTTATGAATCTTAAAGAGTGCATAGTTAAGTCCTGTATGTTCAAATCTCAACCTTGCTATCATTCTTTCCTCCTTTCTATTTCTTCTTCTCCTACAGTCTTCTGAATTTTATAAAACCCTCTTCTTGTTTTTTCTTCATCCCACATTTTTTTGTCGTACTTTCATCAGTATTTGTTTAACAATACTCTTTCCCTCAGATTTACTTGTTTTAACTGTAAAACTAATAGGATTTTGAATTGCCTTTGCCATTTTATCAGTCCTCTCATTTCCTTCTATTCCAATATGTGCTGGAAGTTGGAACCCACACAAATATAACTATGAAACTCATATTTTCTATTCTGAATAATGTATTAAATATTTCTAATAAAATGTCCATCCTGCTATCTGAATTATTATTTTAAACTTAATAATGCAGACCTTGAATCTGAACATATTATTGTTTTTAATGGTTTTGTCTTCTACCCATTGTAAAGCTAATAACAACATTTCTCCTGTCAATACTTATAATGCATCTGTAATTCGTTTTCCTATGTTTATATTGAATTCTGGTGCTACAAAAGCTATTCCTATTTTTACAGTTATTTTTGATGCATCTGTATAGATTTGAATATATTGATAATAATTGTTTAAATATAATTGTACTGAATAACTATGATGTAAGATTTATCTTGTTTCTTTTCCATTATTTACATATCTGCTATTGCTTCTGGTAGAATCCAAGGTGGTATAATTGATATGGGTGTTGTTTGAGTAATTTCTAAACTATTAATTTTAAATTCTTTTATTTTCTTTTCAATTTTCCATCCAAAACTCCTCATTTCTTTCTTTTCCCAACATGGATTTAAAATTTCCCAAGTTGTATGATTAAAGTTATTGCCTTGTAAATTTAACCAATAATTTATTTATAGTTTTGTTCTTCTTAAATCTAACAGCATTTCTCCCATTACTATTTCTGTTGCTGCTGTTGATGTTCCCCTCAATTAAATTAAAATAACTGTTGCCAGTTAGCAATTTATGGTCTAATATAAATATAACTAATAGAAATAATGGCAATTTTAAGCCCTTTAGGAAAAATAATTAAGACAACACAAAAAAGATAGTTTTATTAAACATGTTTTTTTTTTTTTTTTGCTTTAGTCAGACTTAACATAAAATATTCTCATCTTTCCAATAAAAAAATTTGTTTCATAAATACCAAAAGAATTCCACAAGGAATGAACTCTGTTTTTTTTATATACAAGTTGAGTAAAATGGTTCTTGCAGATATCAGATTTTCAGATAAAGTTTATCCGTGATTTGAAAGGGCAGGGCCCAGACCTCAGCAGGACCAATGAACCCTGCTTCAAACGAATTCCCTCCCTGAATGCCCAAAGTGGGAAAACATATAGTTTCTCCAGAAATAATAATACTAACACAAACACGCATACATTAAACATCGTCACACACAGATTGAGAATATGGGATTTCCATTTTAGCCCTGATTAAATGTGTTTTAGGAAAGTTAGATCTGTGTTTGACATTTCGCAGTGTTAAGCCATGTTCCAAAAGGAAACATTAGTACTTGGGAAAGCAATGTCTGACAAATCAACCTGCTTTGGATAGATGAGATTAGATAACAATAGACAGACTGACGGATGACCTGATGGACGGGCAGACAGTCAGACAGACAGATGGATAGAAACTTTATTAATCCCTTTAGGATTTTCCCTTAGGGAAATTGTAATTCCCATCTGTCGCAGAGCACCCATACATCAAATACTTAAATTAATGTTGTTTTTTAAAAAATACATAAACATCTATAGTCCCACTGTTTTTGTTGTACTCCTGTTAGCCTTCCTTCTAACCTCCAGTGAAGAGTTGAACAATTTCATTGCACAAAAGACAAAGGACTTCCTCAGTCTGTTGGTCCTGCACTTTAGAAGAAGCAGTCTCCTACTGAACCTGCTTTCCTGGCTGCTGATGACAGAATGAAGAAGGTGGCTGGCATTGTCCATAATAGCCTGGAGTTTCTGCAACGTTCTCCTCTCTGCTACTGTTGCCAGAGTCCAGCCTCATACCGACCACTGAGCCAGCCTACTTGATTTGTTTCTCCAGCCTGGAAAGGTCAGCCTTTGAGATGCTTCTACCCCAGCATACCACAGCGCATCACTAAATGCTGGCAACAGCAAACTGGTCAAACAACCCCAGCAGCTTTTCATAGATGTTAAAGGATCTCAGTAGTACATCCTGGTCTGGGCGAGGTGCTTTGTGTTGCTTGTAAAGTCCAGCTTATTGTCCAGCCACAAGCCAAGATATTTATTCTGCAAATCAAGGTGTTTCCTGGATTGTTTTTCTCATCCTGTTGATATAATTTACAAAATCCTGGAAACTCCCTTCATTCCACATGTAGAGCATGCTGACTGCAGCCAACCTCCTAGAACGAGCAATCAGACCAATCACATCAACAATCCAGCAGCTTCTTACACAAGCGGGCTAATGTAATCTATTCTCATTATTTTAATAAATAGAAAAACGTTAAATAAATTAGAAAAACGACTAAGTTTTTAGCAGTACTTACAAACTAAACTAAACAATCTGATTTAATTCCTTTTCATATATTTACAGCAATACCTAAAATACATCCAAGGTAAAATAAAACCATTTTAGGGGTCAGGGTACTTTTGTTCCTAAATGCAGAACTATGAAATCTGGGACTGTAGTCTAACCTAAAGACACAACTGTCGCTGAAAAGAATCTCTGATCAGATTTGTTTAAATATTTGTTTTAGTACTGACGCCACAGTGGCTTCTATGCCCAGAAAACAAAATTTGGATGACATGTTTTTGTAAATGTTGGATCAATTCTAACATGTTTGTGCCTGCAACACATTAGAGGGAGCGCTTGATTTAGCCAAGCCGTGACCCTGCAGGGTGTATCTGACTGAGTTGGGCTTATCTGATAGTAGATGGCCCGAACACTGACAATTGTATTAGAATCTGACCCGACAGAAAGGTCATAAGTCGAGTTAAAAACGGTTTGCGCAGCTACTTTAATTCAGGCATGTTGTGCTGTGCAGAAGTCAAATATTTTGCACTTTGCAGAGTAATTTATGTCATGGTGACCACAGTGGGTTCAATCAGCACCAAGAATGTTGGTGAATGAACTATAAATCAGAGAACTGATTTTGTATTTAGTGCTGTTTGGATATAGTCAGAGCTCTAAGGAAATAGGCCTTCCCGTTTTCTCGCCTGGCAGAGGAATTACTGCTGCTTCTCAGTCTTAATGGTTCAAGAGGCCATGGCAGCTCTGAACCTCCACCACATCCCCATATCCTCCTCTGCTCTCTCTCCTGGTTCAGTATTGTTCAAACGACTCCAGTTTAATAAAAAAAGAGAAAATATGGCTTACTTTTCTGTAAATGACAGATTTGGTACAGCAACTTTTTGTAGAGAGAAAAAAACAAAAAACCTACACATTCAAAACTCTTGAATTAACCCAATTAATGGTTTGAGTTTCAAAGTAAACCTCCAGTTGAATCCTTGTGCTTAGTTCTTCTGAAGGGAAAGTCTACTTTTGATTTATTTGAACACCTTCCTACTCCACCAGCAGCTTCAGGGCCTCAGAGAAGGCAGAGAGGGCCTAATGTTCTGATGTTCATGTCTCCATTCCAGGTGGAGGTGAGGGTGCTGGTGTAACTGGCAAGCTAATTCCTCTTCAGTTGGTTCTTGGATCTGTTCTCTGAGAAAACAAGCAAGAGGGATGAGTGATGATCTGACAGATATACCTGGAACCGTCAGGAACAGGAAGGTGACGTACTTGAACATGAACTGGACTGAAGTTTCATATCGGATTTTCTCCACATCTGTAACAGAGCAGCTGTGACTACGGTCCCACTTATAGATGAAGTTCTGTCAGACAAAATAGAACCATTAAATGTATATTCTCACACATCAGATTTAAGATCAAATCTGCAGCAAAAACCAATCTCAATTTTCTTTTCCCCTTTTAGAGTAATTTATTTATGAAAATGTAGATTTGGTCCTATAGATTCATCATTATCTGCAGTTATTGGAATGTTGATAACACTAAACCTGGCTGAGAAGCCATTTATATGCTAAAAGCTGATTCTCCTTACATGACTCTCTACAATAGTTTTAATTTCATTAACCAAATCTTCTAAGTACTTCTATATCAGTTCTTCTGTCTCTTCTTTGTGTGCATGCTTTGTCTTCTCAAAACCCCAGTTGGTCATGGCAGAGTGGGTCAGGTTCTGGTTCGACTGGAGGTTTCTTCCTGTTAAAGATATGTTCATATCCATTGGCTTCTTAATTGTAGCAACAAGCCCCTTTCTTGGGAGCAGCTACATATGCGGTGTTGTGGGAAAATTGTAGTCAGTGATTCTACAGGAAAGCTATGAATTCAACACGTTGGAATGACACCACTTTTTATTGATCACATGATTCGTGTGATGCAAAACAGTTCTGCAAAATGCATCTACTTCGAAACGGCTGATACTTCATTCCAGCACAAAAACTTTTTATCAAAAAACTCAAAATGGAAAACCTTTAAGACAGACAACAGATTGACAGTATTCCAGAGTGTAAACGTTCAAGTAAATTCAATGCAGGATTGAAGTCTGCAAGAAATAAAATAAATACATCAGAACAAAAAGATATACTGCATCTCAGACTTCATAAATTGATTTAGAGGGGCTGAAGGAAAAAGCATCCTCTTGCTAAAGAGAACCCAAGCACATGGCAACAGTTGTAAAGTTGCATCACAATGAAACAATGGAACAATGTCTGTTGGACACATTAGACCTCATAGCAGAGGTCTGGCCATAATATACCACGGCATGTTCAACATAAACCAAGCAAAGCATATCAGCACATCAATGCTGATATGGAAATTATTTCCAGCATCCTCAGCATTATTTATTCAGACGGTGGAAAGCCTTCAGATTAGGGGCGCACTAATAAATCTGCCCCGATTTTCTTAATTTTGGGAGTGATTCAGTGATTGGCTTCACATGTAAGTGTCAGCCAATCAAATCCACTGATCTTATTTACCTCGGCAAAGGCTAAAAATCAGCCACTGTCCTCTTTTGGTCTGCTGTGAGAGGTGTTTGACTGACAGACCAGCTCACCAGGTCATGTCAACATGTGTGCAGTTAACAAAAGCCATCCCAGTTGTTGACGATCAACAACTGATCATGTTGCCAACTCAGTGATTTTCTTGCTATATTTAGCAAAATTTCAGTATTGGCCAAAATCGGCTTTTTAAAGATCGGTAATCGGCGATTGTCCAGAAAATTGCAATCTGTTCAGCCCTACTTTCAAACTTTGGGCTCATGTGGTGTTTTCTGCATATACTCTGTGTATCAGTGTTCCATCAGCAAACTGACCTCCAGAATGAGAGCCACAAACAGGTTGACCCACATCACAGAGGAGGTGAGCCACCAGCACACAAAGTACACCTTGGACCACCTGGAGGGGAAAGAAACCATCACCATCATCATTATCATCATCATCATCATCATCATCATCATCATCATCATCATCATCATCATCATCATCATCATCATCATCATCATCATCACAGAGCCCTTCTGAAAAGTAAGAACCGTGGTATGTGTAGAAAGCTTCCTTACTCTGATGTGTATCTGCTGTATGCTTCCATGAAGGCCTGCCAGTTGTTGACGATCATGACATCATAGAGCAGAATAATGGCTGCCTGAGCAGACGCACAGCATGCCATCATTCAGTTAGCTTCAGTACAGAAACACATTTAAATCTAATGTTGCTGAGACTTTAAACCCTCAAAAAACATAAAACAATAACAGTAAAATCTATCCGTCTTAGTGAATACAACTATACTACATGATGGCTTAGAACAAGTAAATAATACAGGGGATGAATCCCAATGACTGACATCTGGGTGTTTTGTTACTCACAGCGAAATCGTCAAAGTTGTTGGGCCAGTATCCCAGCTGTTCGTAAGTGCCACACGCTGTGCTGAAGTTAGATGTGGTGTTGTCCATGGAGAACACACTGGAACGCACACACACAGTATCAGAAATGTGCCGGTGAACTAATGTTAATTTAGTTAACAATGACGATAACTAAATGATTTTGTTGACGACCTGTTTGTCATGACGATGACAAATATTACATTGCTCTCTGACGACTAAGACATGACAATTTATTTGTAAGTTTTTGTTGACGAGATGAAAACTAGACGAAAATGTCAGTGGGTGGTTTTATTCTTCTTGCTGATTTTTTTTTTTTTTTTTAAACCCCTCTAGGGGGTCTTTTTGTGGGCTCTAGTGTCCCTTTTACGAAAGTAGGCTGACAGGAATGGGGAAGGAGAGGAGGGAAGACATACGGCAAATGTCGCCGGGTCCGGGAGTCGAACCCGCGACGGCCGTGTCAAGGACTGAAGGCCTCCAAATGTGGGTCGTGCTAACCCCTACGCCACCATGGCACGTAGGGGAACTTCTTGCTGATTTTTATTGGCGGTCGGCAAAAAACGTTTAGTAGCATTACCACCAGTAATGGGTGGTCTGTCAGACATTCAAAATGTGGATGGCACATTTCTGCCTACTGTACTTGTCATCTGTCAGTCAAAAGTTAAATGAATCAGTAATGCTGCTCCATTGTGTCTGAGGTGAGACTCCTCGGTGGTGATCGACAGGTGAAACGCTATCTCCAGGAGCAAAATTATCAAAAGAAGGATTTTCATTACAGAAGAAGATTGGACGAAAAGGAACAGGTGGTTTGGCATAAACTGGTTTGTGACTGGACTGGAGTGACAGCTCAGGTAGAGAGGATGACATGATGATATAGATTTCACTGATAGCTTAAAAGTAGGGCAGCATTGGTAATTATCAGACTTCCAGTTCACCTGACAGTTCAGTCAAACTGTTGTTTGACTTAGGGCCTCTTGTATAAAGCGTGCGTATGTTCAAGGCAGCAGCCACTTACAACGACCAGATCAACATCGATGAGTACGCCATGACTGTGTCAGCCTACATCAACAAGTGCACAGAGGATGTCAGTATCACTAAGAACATTATCACCCGGGCCAACCAACAACCCTGGATGACTAAGGAGGTACGGGAAATGCTAAAAGCACGGAACTCAGCCTTCAAGTCTGGCGACAAGGAGGCACTGAGGACAGCGAGAGCCAACTTGAACCGTGGTATCAGGTTAGCAAAGCGAACCCACAGTCGAAAAATACAGGAGTTCTTCCACGACACCAGCAACACCAGAAGTATGTGGCAAGGCATAAAGGCGATCACAGATTACAATCCATCCTCCCCCCCAGTGGGTGAAGTTGATGCTGACTTTCTAAATGGACTCAATAACTTCTTTGGGAGGTTCGAGGCACTGAACAGTACTCCGGCAAAGAAAACTGTTCCCCACCAGGAAGAGGAGGCACTCTGCCTGGACACAACCGATGTGTTGAAGACTCTGAAAAGAGTCAACCCAGGGAAGGCCCCAGGCCCCGACAACATACCTGGGCGGGTGTTCAGGGAATGCGCAGGTCAGCTGGCTGGTGTCCTAACAGACATTTTTAACACCTCACTGCACCAAGCCACAGTGCCAGACTGTCTCAAAACTGCCTCCATCATTCCGGTGCCAAAGAAACCTCAAGTCACCTCTTTCAACGATTACCGGCCTGTGGCACTGACTCCCATCATGATGAAGTGCTTTGAAAGGCTGGTAAAAGAACACATCATCTCCAGACTCCCCTCCACATTCGACCCATTTCAGTTTGCCTACCGCCAAAACCGCTCCACTGAGGACGCTATCTCCTCCGCCCTACATCTGAGCCTGGCTCACCTGGAGGAGAAGAACACTCATGTGCGGATGTTGTTCCTGGACTTCAGCTCAGCGTTCAACACAATCATCCCACAGCATCTGGCAGGAAAACTGGGACACCTGGGCTTTAGCAACCCCCTGCGCAACTGGCTGCTAGACTTCCTCACCGACAGACCTCAGTCAGTCCGGATCGGACAACACACCTCCGATGTCATCACCCTCAGCACAGGCTCCCCTCAGGGCTGCGTCCTGAGTCCTCTGCTGTTCACTCTGATGACACACGACTGCGTCCCCAGGTTCGCCACCAACCACATCGTGAAGTTCACGGACGACACAACGGTGGTGGGCCTCATCAGAGACGACAACGACCTGGACTACAGAGAGGAGGTGGAGCAGCTGGTGGAGTGGTGCAGAGACAACAGCCTGATCCTGAACGTTGACAAGACGAAGGAGATGATCGTCGACTTCAGGAAGAACCGGCCCAGCCACGCTCCACTGCTCATCAACAGCTCGGCTGTGGAGGTGGTCAGCAGCACCAAATTCCTGGGGGTGCACATCACAAACGACCTCACCTGGACTGTGAACACCACGTCTCTGGTCAAGAGGGCACAGAAACACTTGTATTTCCTGCGGAGGATGAGAAGAGCACACCTGCCCCCGCCCATCCTCAAGACGTTCTACAGAAGCACCATAGAGAGCATTCTGACCAGCTGCCTCTCTCTGTGGTGTGGAGGCTGCAGCACCTCCGACTGGAAGAACGTGAGGAGAGTGGTGCGGACAGCAGAGAGGATCATCGGGCCCCCCCTTCCCTCCATTCAGGACATTTCATCCCAGCGCTGAGTGTCCCGAGGCCGAAACATCATCAGTGACCCCTCACACCCCCACCATGGACTGTTCTCCCTGCTGCCCTCTGGAAAGAGGTTCCGCAGCATCCGGTGCAGGTCCACCAGGTTCCGAAACAGCTTTTTCCCACTTGCCATCAGACTGCTGAACTCTTAACTGGACTGCACTCAAAATCTGGTCTCCACTTTATACCTTGCACATGTACAGAGCTAAATAACTTCTATTTTACTGTCAGTCCTGCACTTTATATTTTATATTTAGATTTATATTCATATTTTATACTGTATTTTATTTTATTCTGGAGTAACCTCACAACATTGGAAGCTCAAAATACTGTCCTGAGCCGTATGCAACGAAATTTCGTTCTGTATACACCCTGTGCATGCAAAATGACAATAAAGTCAGTCTAAGTCTAAGTCTAAACATAAACGATGAAACTGAACCGCATTTTTCCTCAGACAATAACATAACACGCACACAAAATAAGGAAAGTAAAAATAAAAGGATGTGAAAATGTAACCCTGCTGTATTTGTATATTCTGTGTTATTTGCTTTTCCGACTGCAGTTGCTAGGGGAATTCCCGGGCTTTAGAGTTCAGAGCTGCTGCAGAGCAGAGACATGCTAGTCTCAGCCTGGCTTCTGCATATCGCCTAACTTTTATGCCCATATGATGTTTCCCTGCTAGTGCATTGTTGTGAGAGGAACGTTGGGCCTTCGTGTGCCTGCACAGGAGGAAGGAGAGGCTGCTGAATTTTTCGTGTTTGTGGACACCGGCTGCCATCATCGTTCTGGGTCCCTATCCCAGTCAAGACAACCTTTTCATTTGTATACACCAGACACACACGTACAAATATAGAGCTCTATATGAATTTTTTTATTTTGCTGGCCAGCTTCTTTTTTTTTTTTCTCTCTACCAAGGACCCTGTTACAGTGAATGCTGCTCATTCTATGATTTGAGTTGAGATGAAGTTGGATGTATTTCAGTCCAGAAATTTGTAATAAACAAAACTGGTTGATAGTAAACTGCTATCTGAACCCGACTAAATTCTACTCTTTGGTTACAAAAACTTCACTCAAAAGTAAATAGTACTTTTCCTCAGTTTTTGTCTCATAAAGATTGGTCTGTGTGCCAAAAGGCGTGAAAGGCATCTATGGGGTAATTTCATTCTGACTGAAAAAGAAAACAGGGATGGATCAGCAGATTAACTCAAACCTGCTAATTAAACAGGTTTGATTATTTTTAAGGTGATCAAGGTGTGTATAATTACACGTATTCAAGCAGCTGCGCGAAGGTGTGCCGCGTAAATGTGGAGAGCTTTGGCTCTGATGGAGAACATCGTCAATGGAAGGATTCAGAGGGAGTGTTTGTTCAGAGATTATATTGATCTGCTGGGAAATGTTGATGATGGTTTATTAGCATTTAGATTGCATGAACTGATCATCCTGGATCTCTGAGCAAAACTTAAAGAACTGTGCAGTACAGGTACAGCTGCACTCATCGTTCAGTCGAGCCGCCTGCTTTGTGAATGCGCCTTTATGGACAGAAAGCATCTCTATTCTGTAAATGTACAACTTATGTACATGATTTCTCTATTTAGATTAAACGTCCACATTCCCCACTCAAATGACTCTGTGACACGCTGTCTGCCCGGCTGAAGGAGCTACTGTTCAAACAGGCATTTGCACAATCTCTTTATTCATTTTTTTTCTTTAAAATGTATTATTTTTATTTTTGTGAGGTGACATTATGTGTCCTGAACGCACCTTTTATATAAAATATGCAGTTATCATTATTTTTATAAATATTTACACTTCTATAAACAAGGACGTTGCCATGGTTATTGCTCCACGTGATGGCAGAGTTCCGGGTATTTATACTAATTTACATATGTATTTATGGGTGGCGACAGGGCAGACGCAACTGCGCTCAATTTCCCGAAAGGTGCGCTGCAGCCACTTGCGCACGGCTTTATACATTCGATTTTTTTTGTGCGCCGCACTTTTCTAAATTTTTCTGTAAGCCAGGTTTTAGTGTGAAAACTGCGCACTTTTTATGCATGAGGCCACTGCACAGTAGCAGCATCTCCCTGTCTCTGTCACGCACCTGTTAAAACCGGCGCAAGTGTCTTAGGGTTTTGTTTCGTTTAAAGGTGACTCGGAAAAACCTGTTATGGCATGTTAATAATGGATTAAACTGTTGTACCGACTGAAAAAAGTGCCGGAGACAGAGGGCACAGTCAGATACGGGAAGTACGGGAGTTCCTACTGCATCAAATCGAAATGGGAAAGGTAAAAAGTTGGCCACTCTGAGGTAAAAATAATTTAAAAAAACAAACAAACAAAAAAAAAAACAACAACAGCGTACAGTCCAGGAAGGTGGACAGGAAGACAGACTCCGTGGGCGGGCAATGCCCTCTAATACCCGCTTGTAGGCCTGTTTTAAAGTTGGGAATGTAATGATCATTGGTAAAACAGAAGAACAGAAAGACAAAGCTTTGAATATGGAAAGTATCTGTATAAAAACTGTGTGAGAGAAAATGATTTAAGGAAAGAAGAAAGTAACAAGAGGAATGATATCAAGAATACTTAATGAAGACCTAGAAAAGCTTAAAAAGAGTATAAGGGTGTGAAGGTGACTCAGATAAAACGATCGTTGAAAACAATAGTTGGTGAAAGAGTTGAAAGTACATATATAATGATAGAATTAAGAAAATTTACTTCCAGAGAGAGTTAAAATAGGTTTCATAAGTTTGGTATTTTGAACACAGACCACAGATATATAAATGTAACATTTGTTTATTGAGATTATCAATACTACTAAATTTGATTTAATGGCTTCAGCACACATAAATTTAAATATTTCAAATTGTTTAACATTTAAATGTAAGATTTTAAGTAAGCTCAAAGTAAGCTTTGAGCTTACTTTGTAAAAGCTCAAAGAACAATCTTCATAGTTAGACTATTTTGTTACAGCAACAATCTGATGCTATGAGTTTAATCTTTGAGTTTGAGCTCTGTTTGTTCACAAATACAAATTAGTAAACTGCAATTATATCTTATTACTTTTTAGGTTGGCCAATTAAACTACTCCCCCTCTCCCAGATTTAACTAAATCTTAACACAGAAGCTGTTAGAGGTGTTGATGTTTTTAGCAACAAAAGGGGTTCCTCAGTCAAATTTTGCTCAAGGCCTCTTACAGCTTTGGACCGGCTCTGCATAATGAGTTAAATCCGCAGCACTGCACGCAGAGAAGCGCAACAAATGGGAGATTTAATTCAATGCTGCTAATGTGGTTTTAATAGCTCTTCCATTTCGTGTCTGTTGAGGTTTTAATAAGGGCCACAGAAACTGTTTTGGTTGCCCAAGTTTATGGGACGAGTTTTTCTGATCTCCGCGTAGCTGTGCGCACTAACTCTGGCTGACTAAATGGACAAAGCATTTGATGGTGATGGGGTAAATGAGGCGTCATTAAGTGTTTCGACCCATAGCAAAACTGTATTGATACTGTGTCGACACTGTGTCACTGAATACTGACACCTGCTGGACATTAAAAATCCCTACAGGCAACATAGCTGACAGACTGATTTGATATACTAGACTATACAATAGGATTTAAGTCATTGTATTTTATTGTATAATGCCTATAATTATGCCTATAATGCCTCAGCATTGAGGAGGTGGATTTATTTAAATAAGACAGTCCTGTCAAACATATGCAACACAACCTGCAGAACATAATATGAAAGTAAACTAAGAGTCAATTTCAGCTAAATTTGGATTCAGATAGATCAAGTAGAAACTGAAAAGAACCGGATGAAACAACAACGAAGTGATAACCAATACCTTATTTTCTGATGTAAGATCAAAATGGTCCCAAACTACGAAACCTTTGGTTTGCCTTGAGCCTGCTACATAGTTGACGCTGTACCGTAAAAGATCAAGAATTATTTTGGCAAATGCATCCCGTTGACAGATTCGTTTCCTTATAAACACAGTTTGGCGCGCCAGTGTCATTTCAAAACAGTTCCTGTATCGGTCCACGGGACTTGCTGAAAGCAATGCGCGCACCGACACGGGTTGATTCATGCGCCGACGCATCGGTGTTGCCGGACCCATCACTAGCATTTGATATGGTTCGGTGCATCGTGTAACCAGAAAAATAATGCTAAAATAAATTTTAAAAAATTTGCTTTTTTTTTTTTTGCGTGACTACGAGAAGAGCGCGAAAGCTCATCACAGGGCTGAACTTGCATGATGTGGTTAGAGCTGGTTCGTTAACTACTACCGCACAGGTCAACTGGGACCACGTACATAAACTTTACAGGGAAGACAGAGCCACACACTGGGCAGCGTGTTGAGATGTAAAGGCCCCATAATGTTTTGTCCACAAATATAAATCATTCTCACCGCTCCCTCAACGCGCACCTTTGAAAGCGCAATTGCAAGTTATTCTTGTGGTTCACATAGAGCTGAGCAACCAGATCTAACGTGGTGGGTTTTAAACTCTTACCTTGCTGTGTGGAGTTCGCCAAAGGGAAAATAATAACAGCGGGGGTGATGTAAATATCCATACAGGTCAGCCTGTGTCCAGTTTTAGTGAAAGGAGGCACGAACGATGTGCACTGAGGTAAACTTCAGAGATCAAGCAGCGGCAGCGCGGGCGCCAACGCGCAGAGGCGCCAGCTGTGTGATTGGTCACCCGGCGTTAAATGCATAAACTATAAACTTATCTTTTAGAAATAAAATAAATTTGGCCTGTTAAAGCAGGGCGGGCCGCCAGGCTTATAATACACTGGGGGAAACCTTGCACCCACTTATTACAACTGGTTTATTAAACATTCTGACAAAACTAAATCTACAAACAGTAAAACTGCACATCAAATCTGGAATGTTTTACGTGTCATTGAATGAATTGGGATCTACACGCATTGTTTCAAACATACCACTAAAGTGTTTCAGCACACTTCATGAGCTATTTTTAAAATTTCTCCTATTCGTGTTTTTATTGCGTTAGACTTCATACCTCATTTGTGGAGGAGGTTTAATGGCACCCTCAAACAGCCAGATCCCAAATACAGCAAACACGTAGTACACTACCTGCATGATGACAGGTTCCAGTTCAGGTCAATTTACAGGAATATTATTTTACTTTATGGATGAGCTGGAAAGAAACATTCAGCTTCTCATATAGAACAACCCTCCATGAAGCTCAGGTGGATGAATGAAGGCTGCTCACCACTAGAATCCCAGCAAATGCTCGGAGATTTTTCACCAGATCCAGCAGAGTACTAGCAACCAGAGCCATGAGCTGCAGACCAAAAGGAAAAGATGTGAAGATGAATTTGGGGCTTACACGTTATTTATGAGTGCTAATATGGCTTTTATGATATCCCATTACTTCTGTTTATGCACGCACATACGCACGCACGCAGAGACAACAGTTAGCCTAAAGTAGCACATCCAGTTTTAGGCCTATGTAGTTTGCAAAAATATTGAATTTTCCCCTAAGGGCCTGATCTCTAAAAGATTTGTGCAAAAAGAAGTGCAAACTTGATAGAGCACACAAACCTAATCTACAAACAACACGCAAACAACTTCGCGTCAGCAAAATGGGGAGAATAGCAGGTGTCTGTGTTCTCGTTCTGTCATTTATGCAGACACTCAAAATCTATTGCACCTGCTATTCTCATAAACTTATGAATATGCAAAACCTACACTGATAATCAGGGCGGGCAGATGGACTGGCACGCTAAGCTGTCTGTGGTCACTACTGGGACATGGAGGCATAGATACAATGATGGAAAACGTTGCTGTTGAAATATTTGGAACATTTAAAGAATATAAAATATAAATGACAAAATACAGATTTAAAATACCCTTTAGCAGTGTCAGTTTTAAGCTGCTGGGTTGTCAAATAATTCCAGGATAATGTTATGTTTTGTGGCTCTGCTGGAGTGCATCTATAAAGCCCAGAAATGTTGATGCAGATCATATTTTTATGCTGCTTGTTCCACAAATTGTGTGGGGAAAAGACATCTGGGTGTTACAGCTTAGTGCAGCCAGACTGCTGACAATATTTAAAATGAAAATCCCTACGACTAAACTTCGATATGCAGTTTATGCTTGTCAAAACACTCTAGATCATTTCCTTTAGCATTCAGCCAGCGAGTATGTACCTTGATATCTGGGATGATGCGCAGGAACCGGAAGACAATCAGCATGTTAACCAGGCGAACCATCTCCCACAAAGACATCACACCACGAGATGAAGGCTCCCTAAGTCACATATAAAAACATAATGACACTCCAGAGGAAACGTGGAATAGATGTCAACATTTAATATAAATTACAAAGGTGGTTGAAATTTCTACTAATTAATAAAAGTAAGTCTGCATTTTATCTCAGTGCTTCCAGGTCGTGTAGAATACCTGATGTACAGATATAGACAGAAAGGTCTTAGAACAGTCACACAGGTGTACTGAATTATAAATCACCATTTGTTGGGCAGCTTTGTGTAATTCTAATAAATGTTGAAACAGATGCACACACACACGCACGCACACACACCCAGATTTTATGCATAGAACAGACATGCCAACCTACTGGGAATAAGGGAGCCTGTAGGTGATGAATATAGCAATCTGTAGGATCTGGAAGGGATAATCCAAACATGTGAGGTCAGTGGAGAATTTTAAAGTAAGAAACCTACATCAAGAATAAAATGTAATATGTAAATTATCTTTCAGAAACAATGCTAACTTTCAGACAAGTCATAATTTATTAGTTTTTACTTTCCTGTCAGCAGAAATACTCTCCTGGCCTCTGAGTTTGCTGATCGGTTTGATCTGAATGACATCATTCACAGGTTCTGAAGTTTTACTCAGAAGCATGTTTGCAACCCAAACTTACATAGATGCTCCCATAGTGTATGTAAGGGTTTAATCTAAAAGGTAACAGTCAGATTTCCACAGAAACCTAATGGGAGTATTTTTGTACCCAAGGCCTACTCTAACCTCCTCGCTCCCCGACTAAGCATTGTACTGTTACCCATTACAAGAGGTTAACAGAGGCATAAAATAGAATAGGAGTCAGTAAGAAATGGGTCTAGTGTTTTCACCAGTAACAGAACGGTGAGGAAGCCATCAAAAATGTTGCTCCTGTAGGATAGGTATCCCCTCCATCCAAAAGCAAATATCTTGACGCTCATTTCAGAAAGATAGAAGAGGATGAAGCAGAGGTTGATAACCTGGCAGTGAGTTAAGAGAATGGTTAGTCAGTGGCAATTATGTTTTCCACCACTTAAAAATTTTAAGGGGAATACAAGTTTAAAAATGTAATCCATACATATCTCACTGAACATCAGCACTGGGCTAAGTTGTGGCAGGAACAAAACACTGGAGTGATTGGATATTTAGTTCTTCAGGGTACCAGGACACATTTTTACATATATATTCTTTATTTTTATTTTTGTTGATGCAAATGGCAGAACATTTGAACAGGTTGTATTTTTGGGTGAATTATCATTGTTTATTATTCTTCAAACATTGACATGCCTTTTATACTAACTAGAGAGAAAAAAAGACTAATCGTTAAAACTGACATTAAAGAGGTCACAATTTGTTAGACATGATTGTAAGTGCTGAAACCAATACAGAGAAACATGATAATATTTGAAATAGCATTGATTTGCATTTCCTGCAGTCATGTCAGTCATCCCTCATTCCTTCCAATATCCCTTTCTTTCATTATCTTAAATTCCTGACTTCCTTTTTTCCAGGGTACTACTGTTGCGGCATGGTTCCCTGTTTTATGGTCAATTTTAAGAAAACTGTCATCCTGTGACAAAGGAGTTGTTAAATATCTTCACCTCTAAGACATTGTTGTCTCTCTCTTCAGTTGACTTTTCAGAGTTCAGAACCAGGATAGTCTGAAACACAAAAGTGTTGCATCACAGATTTACCTGCTGTGGTAGTGTATGTGCTGATGTGTGCAAAGGTGTGCAGAACTTACACATATGCATAAGACATTGGCCAGTGCCACCAGGTTTCCTAGGACAGTGAGGTAGTAGTGACTGAAGACCACCTGAAGTTTTTGCAGCGTTGCAGATGTATACTGAGGTAAAGGAGGATGCTGCAGCAAAAACGTGGAAAATATAAACAATCGTCTTAACAAATCGTTGTCGGACAACTGTTTAGAATGAGTCTGTAGTTCTAGATCTACCTCCTTGATACAATCTTTATCCAGTTCATCAAATATCCTCCTGAATTGCTGTTGATCCATGTAGCCTTGTTCTGCAAACTGCTGCGATGCCTGGCGTGTTGGATGTGCAGATGAGAGCATTAAGATATTCAACAGAAAAGAAGGAGGACCTCATGAAGCAACATTCTCACCAACATTCTGTCATAATCAGATCAGCATGAAGTTTACAGAATGAGATCAGAAACAAGGAAGAACACGACTAGGCTTAAAGCTTTCCTTTTGGATAAAACATAGTTATACTAACTTAGATTATCCTGAGCTATTTCTGTAGTTTGCTGCTGGAGGACAGACTGACCACTTTTTCTCACTTTCATCTTCTTCAAATCCCCAATTTACATTATTTGTTGTGGTTTTTAAAAAATTTTTCCCTCAGATGTTTTCCTACACCTGGTCTGGCGTTCCATTTGGTTGTAAATTCTTCCTGGAAGAGGACGTCGGCTGGCATAATGCTGCCATCAATGAATTGGCATAATTCATTGGCATAATGCTGCCATCAATTTCATATTATTTTAGATGTTTCATGAGCATCTAAAATAATCCTACATCAGTTCATCTGTTTCTTTTATGTGTATCTGCTCTGTCTTCTCAAAACCCCAATTGGTCATGGCAGATGACTGCTTGTACTGAACGAGAACGAAGCTCTGTTGCTGGCAGTATGGGAGAGTTTTCAGTGTGTGTGTGTATAAAGGTGAACAGACATAAGTTGGCTCTGACCGCTGTCATGGCTGATTTGTAGAAGTGCTTCATGTTGACTCTGGACATCACCTGAAGCACAGCATCGACTCTCACAAGTTCTCTGAGAGACAAAGAAACATGAAGGGATGTTGGTGAGCAAAATCTGCTGACCAAAGCCTGGGCCCCATGAGAAGAAGTCCCGTTTTTGAATTATTGGTTAGGTTTAGCAGTAAGGTGTGAATTGAGTTTAGTTTAGTAAGGCTGAGACCTTTGAAATCAATAAAAATGAATGGAAGTCAATTCAAGGGTCCCTGTAAAGATAGAAAGACATATTATGTGTATGTCTTACTGTGTTTCTGTCTGTGCTCTGTGAGAGCTAAGGACATGGAAAGCAGCTCGGATCCCCAGCCGTCTCCTAATGATGGATGTCTGGACCGACATCTGGACAAAAACATGAACAGTCAGCTGGCATGTTGAGTTTGCAGTGCTAATGATAAGTGGGTGGACTAGCTCATCTCAGACCTGTTTATGCTAAACTAAACACTAAACACTCCAACATGGCTCACCTCCAGGCCTGGCTCCAAAGCATTTGTGTTTTATTCACCTATACTGAACTAAGTAACATTCATTATAACATTCTGTTTACGTGAAAGTTTTTCTATCATTTCTCTCATCTCTTGTTCCTTTCCAATAGATGGCAGGACTGACTGACCATACAGTTTATCATGATGTCCGGATGGTTTATTGTGGTATTTTTAATAACAGGTTGTGTATTTTCTACTACTTCATAGAACACATGATCCAACCTATTCTGTGCTGTTTTCCACTGTCAGACATATTTTCCTTTGTTTGGGAGGCAGATTTTTATTAGAATGTGTGACACAGCCTTCAATCAAACATAATGTAGAGCAGTGGTGCCCAAAGCCGGTCCTCGAGGGTCGCCATCCTGCATGTTTTAGTTCTCTCCCTGAACTAAAACATGCTGGCTTTAGTTCAGGGAAACCAGCATGTTTCCCTGACCTAACGCACCTGGATCCAATGATGGCTCATTAGAGGCCTAAGAAGAACATTTACATGCTGAAAATGTTACTACCACCAGGGAGAGTACTAAAACATTCAGCATGCCGGCCCTCGAGGACCAACTTTGGGCACCCCTGATGAAGAGTAACTCCTTAATACTTACAACACTTAGTTTTCCTGTTGTAACACATCATACATGCACTGACATACTTTCAGTCCCCTATGGGAACAGTATTGGTACAACAGCCACTATTTATGTAGTAAAAAGCTAATCTAAGAGCCAATGGCAGGAACTTAGCACAGGCGGAAATAACCCATCTCTGTGGTTGTGACTCTCTAAAGCCATGTGACCCACCATCCTGGTGTTCCGCATTCATGTGCATCAACACATGTCAGCATAGAAATCGTGATGTGACGCTAGGTGTAAACATTCCAGTATGGCGTCTTCTGGCTCTGAAAGCACAACTACTGATTCACAGATACATCAAGACAGTCTCACCAGTAAATATCCCCTGAACTGGTTATAGATGATGGCGGTCAGCAAGTTCATCAGACAATATGTTCCTGCAGGAAGCAAAATAGATTCCTTCTGAAACTCAGCACTATGGGACAGTCATAATGTTCAGCAATCACTATTACTTGTAGCTGGTTGGTTGTTCATAGTGATCCTCACTGCTTACCAATGATACTGAAGGTGATAAAGAAAATGGCGTAGCATCGGTTGAGGGAATAGGCAGGGATCATGACTGTAACAGAGAACATGATTGGTCCGTGTGAAAGCAGTTAGAGTTACAAGACGTGATTGGATGTGATTTCACTGTACCATCAGGATTGTTAGCTGTGGTGAGCAGCACCAGCAGAGAAGTTAGGGAGGTGGTCAGGTTCTTGAAATGTAACTCCCACTCACCATTCTTCTTTTGATCCTGGAGCAGAGTAACACAGACAGAATAGCTGCACTGTTCGATCCACTGGTTGTTAATGATGATAAAACAGTTTAGCTTTTATAAGAAACTTTTAAACCAAGTAAGGTTAAGCTGAACTGAAGAAAACGTTTATTTCTAAACTACCTAAAGTATAATTGATATTCAGGGTTTTGTCCATACGAGGTCGCTCTGTGACATCACTATTAAACCATTCTGATTATCTCTTAATACTTCAGGTTAAATTACAAAGCAATTTTGATGAGTGTGCGCTGTATTTTCACTCTGTGATATGTCCAATCAGAGTACTCCTGGTAACTACTGCAGTCACTTAGATAAATAACAACCAATCATAACCAGCAAATCAAAATACTGCAAAAAGCTGCATACATTACTAAACAAAATGTTCGGATTTAGGAACATTTAGACTGATTATTTATTACGATTTAACTGAAATGCAAAATAATTATATTATTTATTTTAATTTTATTTTATTGTGTTTACCTTTTTAAGACTACAGCTGGTGTTTAAGTATTGTCAATAATGTCATAGCACATAATTACACACAAACAGGTGTGACCACAAGGACATGAACTCACTGCATTTTTAGCAAACAGCAGCATGCCGATCATGGTGAAGAGGCAGAGATGCAGAGCAAGCAGCAGAATCACACTGTAAAAAAAGCAACAGTTCCAGGTTTAACAGAAGGGTTGTAGGATCCAATACTAATCCTCTGACTTTTCTCCAACAGAAACAATGCAACAACACGGCTCCAACAACACTGCATGTAATACTGAGACATGACTCCATTTGAACTTGGCCTGTAACTCCTGCTAGATGCTGTACATACATCCAGTAATCCTGAGTGTGTGCTTGTAGATACTGAGAACTGAACATTTTTTAGCCAACAAAGAGAGGTCATTTTTGGATACTGAGGACATTTTTCTGATCCTTACTTTTTTCAACTGTACTAAGCTCAACCAGTTAGGCTTAGAGGTATGGTGTGAATTAATGTTTTAGATAGGGTTAGGGTTAGTAAAATATGGGTAATATTTAGGAATAGGGTAAATTCCTAAATATTAAGGAATTTGATATTCCTTAATATTTAGGAAAGGTTAGGTATAAATGCAGTTATTAAAATGAAAATCAATATAAAGTCAGAATAGACTTTTGAAAAAACAGCTGTCTTCTTCAAACATCTATCATTGAACGTGATATTAGATAAGTATCAAGTAAAGTCTGGCGGCCTGGTATTACTGGTACTTTTACACCAGTAATACACCAGCAATAGTGACAGCAAATTCTAGTTATGGTAGGAATATAGCTGACACACTGAACTTTGTCCCCACCCCATCTCATTAATTTTTAGTGCTGACGCAGTGTCACTTCTCACTCAAAATGTTTTTTTTGGAAGGTGTTCTTGCAGAACAGGTTCATCTGTATTGGTATTTACGTGATTATGAGGGCTGTCTTTTTTTCTGTTTGGAGAATACTGAACCAAGGTACATGTCAAGTATAAAAGCCTCACTGTTGCTTAACTAATTCAAAACAGACCTCTAAAAGCGAGATAGGTGCATGCCTCCTTTGCACACAGTCCAATGGACCAACTATAAACCTAGATTTAAGTCTGAGTTAGTTACATTTATAGAGGTTTACATTGATTGCAGAGAGACTAATCTGAGCACATATTTCTTTGTGAACAAAGAATTATGTGTAGTGTGCATTTATCTCTCAAATGTTCACTCAATCCGTATTCTGGCTTTGTTTCTGCACTTCCTTTGTTGTCTCACAGTGTGGAAATTCCATTGTGACAGCAGAAAAGTGACAGGCAATCAAAGCATGTGGAGTCACACGTGTAAAAACAGAATTAAAAATAACAGTGTAAGCCAGATGGAACTTTTGAGGTATTGCTAGGCTTAAAAAGTATTGGTGACCTTTACTCATTCATTTCTGATATATTTTTGTGATTGTTAGAGTTACAGACCAAGTTCAAGCTCGATAAAAAGCATTATTTTAAATTTCTTCAACTAAGAAACTTTGTTAAAGCAATTTGCAGTAATCTTAACAAGCCTCCCTCTACATTGCTTGAAAAATTAATGATTAGGAATAAGTCAAGAAAAAGCATTATTTCAGACTTTTGTAATGTGCTGATCTCTAATGCAACAGAGAATTCAAGTAATAAGCTTATGAACTGGAATCAACTATGTTAGATAAATTGTATATATTATTATCAAATATTTGTTGTTTCATGTGCCTTTATAATGTTCTTATATGGTGGATTGTAAAGGTCATTTTATGACCTCTGTACTGGTTCAACAACATGGTGATAAAATGAGACCGATAGCATATTTCTCTTCTAAACTTGATAGTGTGGCGTGCGCCTTATCCCACTGTGTGAGAGCTGTTATTGCGCTTCTATGGCAGTAGAAATTAGTACTCCTATAGTTCTGTCCCATCCATTAACATTAAAAGTACCACATGCGGTCTCAGCACTACTATTGCAGACAAATATGACATTCTTATCACCTGCCAGGCAAAAAAAAAAGATTTTGGATAAAAAATGGAGCAAAAATAGAAGATGATATCTAAAAATGACCTGCAAATAAATCTATCCTACCAAAAAATCTGTATAAATGGGTGGCAATATTGAGCCACGGCGTTTCGCATGTCTCAACAGGCGGGATGGTAGGACAGATACATCAACATTATACTAAGAAAGAAAAAATAACAAAACTTTTTGTAGTCAGGTGTTGCTGACTACACCCCACTGCTGTAAAAAAAAAAATAGCAGAAATATCGACTTGGGTACATTTTACACCCACTGCAAAAAGGTCATTTCAGTTCAAAAGTAGAAAAAGCAGCTTGGGACACTCACCGACCTACAGGGCAAAGCCCAGCGTACAAAGGGGGCTAAACCAAATAGTTTAGTCATCTCAAAACTGGCGAAGATTGTCCACAACCCTGTAGTGTCTTTAGGAGCTGAACAAGCTTGCATATTTAATGAAATGGTGAAATATGTTGTTTTTGTTTTTATTTTGTGTTTTCATCAGGGAACGACTGTTGTATTGTGTAGTATGTATGGAACCAAGGCCTCTACTTCGTGTGACTCCAGCAACCATTACAGAACAATGTCTATTAGAAGTAATGACTAAAACTAAACATAATAGCACCTGTGTGATTTATGATTCAATATTTCCCCTTACAGCAGCAGATGAAAAGAAACCTTTTTTTTCTAGGAAGATAGCTCCATGGAACTTCTCATGTGTTAACATAACTGGGACCGGGAAAAGATTGGGAAATCTTTAAGGTACTATGTGTACTACTGTTATCTCTGTAAACAATGTTTTTAACCCTGTTTCTCATGCAGATGTTTGGTGGTGGTGCGGTGATGATAGACTTTTTGATAGATTACCTCGAAAGGTAACAGGATTTTGTGCATTAGTTTCTTTATTGCTACCAGAATCTGTCTATCCTATGTCTGAAAAAAAATCTCTAATACACACTTTATCTAGCATTTTGCCACAGCAGTGGCATCGTTTACAGAAATGAGAGCTAACATGGAAAAATAATAATGACCAATCTACAATTTGTTGGTGGTGTACGGTAAACAAAAACGTAGACAGAATTAATTACATCCATTACAACGTACAAAAACTGTGCGTCTGGACACAGGCTGGTTTCGAGGCGGTTCATGAGCAGCTGGCCGCTACCTCACTGATGGCTTTCCAAAACCGCATAGCTCTTGACATGCTGCTAGCTGAAAAGGGGGGGGCGGGTGTGACATCTTTGGAGAAAGGTGCATTTCCGCCAAACAACACAGCAGCTGATGGGAGCCTGACGAAGGCCATTGCGGGGCTCCGTACCTTTAATGGCAAAATGAAAGAACTCTCTGGAGTGAATACTTCCATGTGGGATGCATGGATGGATGTTTTTGGAAAGTACCGAACCCTTGTGTCCTCTGTCTTAGTATCAATTGCAGTCTTTGCTGCCATTCTAACCTTGTGTGGATGTTGTTGTATTCCTTGTCTGCGTTCCTTGTTTAACCGTCTCATTACCACAGCAATCTCTCCCATGGAGGACCGGATGGCACAGATGTATCCTTTGTTAGTCAAAGATCCTGAGACTGACAAAGAATACTCTGATGAGGATTCTCCTGACCTGTATCCAGATCCTAACATTTGGAGTGAGTATGATCCCTGAGTGTAAGCATATATGTGCTCCTAAAAATGAACTCCTGGCTGGAAATCGTTTGAAGTGGCTGTTTTGGAGGGATATGAGAATTGGAACAAATATGTGATAAACAGGGGGGAAATGTTAGGTAAATTGTATATATTATTATCAAATATTTGTTGTTTCATGCGCCTTTATAATGTTCTTGTCCTAAATGCCTTTATTTGTTTCATCTTAGCATAAAGGAAGTTTCTGTGTTGTTGAATTACTTTGATTCCTTTCTCAGAAGGCCTCTCTGAGGAAGAGCAGAGACAACTGTTTTCAACAGGGTTATCGCTCAACAGAAACCTCTGCATCCTTGACCTGTTAGATAGCTATAAAACCATCGCTGTGAAGACGTACAACTTGCTCTGTTTTACCCTGTGTCTGGAACAGAATAATCTAGTGTGTAGATATCATGTGTTTTGTTAGTGACTAGCATTTGCATTGCAATCATGTGATTGAAGTGTTTTCCCCACCCCTTTGAGACACTCTCTGTAACAGGGATCCTAACAGCAATAAAAAGGGAGAACGGACACATATGTTTTCAGAACAGAAGAGATGTGTGACTGAAAACATATCTCTGGCTGTTCTCCTCGCGAGTACAAAAGAATCTAACTCTCTTGTCTTTCTTGTGTTTGTTAAATCTGTCTCAATAGGTGTTTAAACCTGACAAACTATCAGTGAGCAAGATCGGGAAAGGGTCTGCACTAAAATCCACACAATGTCTATAGATAGCTGGACATTGGCTAATGCACCTATATGTTACGCCTGTGCATTTAAATAAATCTAACATCCCAGATTTTTGCATAAAGTGTAATTCTAAAGGGACTTTTTTTTTTTTTTTTACCCTTCCAGGGGGTCTTTTGTGGGCTCTAGTGTCCCTTATATGATAGTAGGCTGACAGGAAATGGGGAAGGAGAGGGGGGAAGACATGCAGCAAATGTCGTCGGGTCCGGGAGTCGAACCCGCGACGGCCGCGTCGAGGACTGAAGGCCTCCAAATACGGGTCGCACTAACCACTTTGCCACCACGGCACGCCCAAGGGGCTTTTATACACTGCATGTGGAAATGTAGACAAATCAATGCGTTTTGGAAAGAGGTGAAAGATATAATTGAAAAAAATCTCTCAAAGCACATTTCACTGGATCCTAAATTGTCCCTATTAGCTTTATAACCCGAGAAGCGTAATTTTAGCAAATCAAAATTTGCTAAAATGACCTAAATCTGCAAAAAAAAATTATAGCTTTGCCTTGGAAAATTGATTTTTTTTCCTATGTTGGTTAATTTAACTTTTTATTTTCTTTTTAATTTCTCTGAAAAATTAAAAAGAGAAAAAATAATTGCTGTCATCCAATAACTACAAAGGAAACTTGTACGTTTAAAAAAAAGTACAAAATGTGCATGTGTGCATTAAAAAACAACAGTCTATAACAAGTACATGTTGTTCAGACTAAGATACATTTAGGCTGATTTAACTGAGGTGCAAACAAATTATATATATTTTAATTTTATTTTATTGAGCTTGTCTTTTTAAGACTCTATAGCTGGTATATAAGTATTGTCAATAACATTATTGTTATTACACATAATTATCGAGTCACATTATCAAACGTTCTTATGTTTTTTGGGGGGGAAGCAGTTACCAACTGGTAAAACTACAAAGCCTCTGTGAATTTTAAGCTTTAGATCCGGTAACCGTGCTTACACTTGAGTCATCTACAAATGTTTATCTACAAAGTAACATGATTCACCTACCTAGCAATCTCAGGTAGGGTTCTCTTGATGCATTTCAGTGTCTTTTTCATCAGGGAGGAGTTCTGCAGAAGGAAGAATGGCCGGACAAGCCGTCGTACTCTCAATTTCTGAATAATAAAGAAGGAGAAGGATGGTATTTTCAAAATAAAATTAAAGAAATGTACATTTTATGCCAAGAAACCTGCCATCCAACCTGATAAGTATCCTATGTTATCTGACGTGATGGCACATAAACCACTGTGAATGTCTATTTTGTCTAACCTTACAGTTTATACTTTTATGTTTAGGTCTATGGAGCAACAACGTCCATACATCCATCAATTGTCTGTACACCCTTGTCCCTAGTGGGGTCAGGAGGGGTGCTGGTGCCTATCTCCAGCGAACGTTTTGTGCGAAAGGCAGGGTACACCCTGGACAAGTCGCCAGTCTGTCGCAAGGAGCAACAACAGCTATACTATTTTAGCTATATGACTTTAATTCCTTTTCTGTGACATCCAAAAAATCCTTACCCTATTACAGAATAACCCTTTGGTGGAACACTAATGGGTTGTTAGTGGTATGGTAAAAAGCATACCACCCCCACTACATGATGCTTTCAAACGTAATACTGTACTAACTATAAAGCTTGCTGATGGTAGCAACAAGTTGTTTGCTTGTTCAGTTGCTTTTTTTATTGGTGCTTTACAAAAAGTGTATAGACTAATGAAGAAAGAGGTCTACCTCCAGATTATTGAACTTCCCCTGCATGATTTAAACTTCAACTCAATTCCAAGAGAACAATGATCCCAGCACATATAAAAAACACTTTTGGGGTGAATAAAACAAGCTACATTGGGCTTCTGAAATGACCTTGTTTTAAATCGTTTTGAAATAATTTGATTGTGTGTAAAATGAGAGTATGTAACATCTCGATTAAAAAATAAACAGTGTTGTTGTTGGCTAAAACCGTGTCTGGCTTCTCTGAAACTTGCTGATGGACATCTAAACAAATAATTGTGGAGGAGAAAATCACTGTTGTTGTATGTTAGATAATCATTGTAATAAACTAATAGCAGCCCTTCCATTTCATGTTGTACATCATAGCAAACCCACTCTTCATTTAGACATGAACATATTACTGTTCAGAGTTCAGAGAGTAAAGTGTGAGTCTTACCTCATCACACTCCATGCTGACAGAGAGCACCCAGTCAACGACAGAAACACAAATGACTACAGTGTAGCTGATCAGCCATTTGCTCTTCCTGAATTCCTCCCAGCCAATCAGGTAGCTCTGACAAGAAGACAGGCAACATGAAACTTTAAACAAATAATTCAAAGAAAAGAATCAGGCAACAGTGGCAAAGTGCATGTCAGAAACTTTGGGTTCTCAAAAAATGTTTTGAGATCTTCTCTTCACTTTGACAGCAAGATCCAGGCAGAAGATGAAGAGACAGAGCATCTCGACGCTCTCTGGGGCACCACAGGGAGGTTCCCATCGGTTGGATTGGTGGCGGGGATCTGAAGAGATGGACAGGGAGGAAGGACGTTCTACAAACGCCAATAACAGCACAACTGCAATGATGGTGCCCAAGATCCTAGGAGAGGGACAAATGGGGAAATGTTGGTTTATGTAGCATTGGGTCATTGTTCCATTTATATTTCAGATATTAAATTGTTCATACAGATGAAAAATGATACGATGATGATATATTTTGGTTATTTGGAATATGTGAGGTAGGGTTAGTGTATTTCCCAGCAGTCTCAATGATGTCTTCGACTCTGGTGGAGGACATTGGTGCATTGGATGCAGGAACCATGCTCCTTATCCAGACACAGTTTCCAGCTGAAATTTGTGACGGAGATGCTTGGAGATGCTTACAGAGCAGAGATGGGACACTCCCTGCTCTGTAAGCGGAGTGTTCCATCCTACTTTCAGAGGATGTGGTGATGTCGACACCTGGTGATGCCAACACTCCCAAAAAGTTGAGTTATGCTTCGTTACTTCCAGCTCCAGCGGAGTGTGCACAATCTCTTCATTTTCCTTTATGGTGGTGTGAAACAGTGTTTGCCCCCTTCCTGAGTTCCTTCTTTTTTTTCTTTTCTTTTTTTTGCATGTTTGTCACACTTCAGTGTTTCAGAACATTAAACCAATTTAATTATTAGTCAAAGCTGGTGAAAAGTGCAAACTCACCACTGGCATATTCTTGAGTAGTACCATCGATAGAGACGAAGAGACCCGGCATCCACCCGGTGGTTGATGGAGCGGTACTGAAAACAGGCACACTTTATCAATACAGCAGTGAACCATTTTGAACTAAAAACTGCAACAAAGAAAAAAGCTGTTAAAATCAATCGGAGGAAGAAAAATAATGTCTGATACACAACCATCAAGCTTTGCTCTACAACAGTGTATATCAAAATTAATCTACTTTTAGCACTGGGCATTAATGTGTTTAGCTTTACAAAAAAGCTCCTTATATACGGCAACATCTGCCTCAGGCAGATGTTTGGGTGCATGCATCCTCCTCCATTGCTGATGATAGACTGGAAGGTGGATAAAGTGTGCTGTATGCCATATACAACATCAGAAAAGAAAAACTGTTTTTCCAATACAAAAATGTTTCACTTTGTGCAACCTGACGAGCAAGCCCTTATAAATGTATTACACCTAGGTGGACTGGAGAGCAGAACAACATTAGTCTTTTTAACCTTTTCAAATTAAAAAGAAATGAATCATCTTTGAGTACACTCACATGGATGGCATCTTCAATAAAAACAACTGCCTGCTGGATGTACAGGTCCTCATCATCTGAGATGAACAAAAACAGCAGAACCATCAAAATTCAGTCTGAGAAGCAAAAAACATGCAGACAGCTAACATTGGTCAGGAGCTGCTGTCAGTCAATGCAGCATGTTGAATTCAAGAATATGCTTTTTGGAACAAGCTGGGAACATCAAAATAGATAAAACATTAAGTAAAAAGTATCTGAAGATGGAGATGATCAGATGGTCATACTTTAGTCCTCACGTGGGACTGTGTATACTGTTTTTACCCTTAATGTTCTCCTCCTGGCTCAGAGCAACTCTGTTTAGCTGTGTTTCTCCAAGATGAAGCCACTAATTCCATTAACCTTTCACTTATTATTTAAACATAAAAAGTTCTGATGAACAAATGCTTCTTTCATTTTTATGAGAGTGCTCTGCCTTCCCAAACCCCAGTCTGTCACAGTTCTGGACGTTAGAGCTCTACTCCTTCCAAAGTGAGAATCCCACTGTAGGATCCAGATGAGCATTTTTCTGCCAGCTGGATTAGACTGAAGCACAAAGTTTATAACAGAAACTATTTGGATGCTAAGAATTACTTTGAACCATAATAAATGGAACGTTCACCAACATATTTGATGTGTATTAATAATTTTCATAATGGCACTTGTCACAATGTAGTGTTGTCACTGGTTAATCAATTATTATCTGTATTGCGTCTTTCATGACTTTTTAGTTTTGTGTTGTTACGATGCTGCGACTGACTGGCGACCTGTCCGGGGTGTACCCCACCTCTCGCCCGGAACGTTAGCTGGAGATCGGCACCAGAACCCCTCCCAACCCCAGAAAATGGATGGATGGATGTTGTTACGATGTAAAGCACTTTGAAGTGCCTTGTTGCTGACGTGCTATACAAGTAAACTTGATTGACTGACTAATGGATTGTGAAGTAGCTCAATTTTGTCAACTTGATGAGCTATCTTCCAACTAAATGCAAGTTGAATGATAATGAGATAATAAATTTGGAATTAATAAAGTTAACAATTGGATTGAAAGAAAATAATTTTTCTCTGGAGAAAATTTGGTATTTTATATTGGCTATATCTATTAACCTCTGAATGAAACTGTGAGTGAAATCTACAGTCAAAAAAGGCTCAACACAAGTCAGAATTTTCCCTCATTTGTGAGAATCTTGAATTCAAGGGCGGCATCAGGTTCTCCAGAGATAAACCTCCAGTCAAAATCTGAGACTGTTATATTGTTGAACATCTTTGTTACTCCTCCCATTATAACTGCTGCCGTTTGTCCATTCTAACAAGAATGAAGTTGTTCTTGTGGAATGCAATGGCTCAGGTCTCAGTGAACTGAACTTGCTTCCAGCTAATGACTTTAATGAGCAAACCATTGATCACATCACTCCTTTCAAACAGCGACAGGCAAAATTTCAGGATAATCGGACTTAAATATATTGTTAATTGCCCAAATGTTGTAAGATTATTGTTCTTGTGTTTGAAATAAACAATGAATCTGAAGATCACTTCTATGAAATATGTTCAAAGTGTTTTACTTTTAAAAAACTTCGAGCTATTGCTAGGCTTAAGACCTTTTTAAGAAATGTTCTGTTTTTCTTAGATAAACTCATTCTCTTTGTAATTTCAGAAAATTATGTAACTTTTTCCACTATTATTGCAGATCATAAAGGAACCATTATTAACTAAAAGCAAAACTTTTTTTTGTTTTGGAGAAGCGATGTCACTGTTGATCACTTTTATTGTATTTTCTCACTCAGTGGTAGCATCTTTATCACACTGTTGCTCTGCAGCTAGAAGATTCTGCGTTTGAATATTGACCAGGGGTCTTTCTGCATGGACTAACCATGTCCTCCTTGTGCATGCGTGGGTTTTCTCTGGATACTCTGACTTCCTCCCCAAGTCCAAAAACATGACTGTTAGTTATTGGTTGGTTGGTCTCTCTAAATTGTCCTTAAGCGAGAGTGTGTGCCTGTACATTAAGTTACACTTTAATGTACAGGCACACACATAAGGTGACCCATAGAAGATCACCTTAGACCTCCTGTAAGTTTAAGGTGATCAGAACTGTGTCTCAACTATAATGATCTGAGATCACAGCATATCTTAAGCATTCTTCCTGCTTCAGTTTAACTAGACTTTAAAACCAACTTGCTTTGGTCTGCCTAATACCCCTTTGGGGTTAATAAAGTAGTTTAAATAAACTTTAATAAACTCTGTTGCATTCAGGTGGAGTTTATTAGAGTTAAGAAACCTTAGAGCAGAAACTGCTGTTTGAAACACAAAAAACAATCGGCACACTTCAGTCAGATGTTTGTTTAGTGACTTCAATTGTTCCAGCTACATGAGTCAAAAATTCACAACGTGGTTTGCTGACTCACAGCAGGGTGTATCAGGTTGGCTATGGGTGCCTCTGAAGGAGCAGCCAGTACCTGGGACAGACATATGCAGCAGAACTTTTTATTCTGCAGAAGTGACAAAGTCACACACAACCCCAGCAACACCATGAGCTTCAGCGACAACCGCTGACAATACAGTAACATTTTGTAATGGCAGCAATTTTATGAAATACTGTGGAGACTAGTTTTTGTTTCCTCACCTCATAATATTTAAATTTCTTTATTGAACCTTTACAAAGTTTACATATCAACTTTCTACATTTGTAAAGTTCCAGTAAAGTATAGCTTTTAAGTATTAAGAGCAAAATATTGAATGATAGAAAACATTCCTGCTGCTTTAATTTAGTTAGTCATAAGAAGATTTGTGTGTGGGATGCATCAGTATCGTAGCTCAGTGTGGAGGGGCTTCTCCCTGTGCCTGTTTGGCTTCTGTCATTTCCTTACCAGCCATGAAACATGAATGATAGGTCAGGTTAAGTTAAGTGGAGATCCCTGCCAGTGCAGATGACTGTTAAAATGGGCTTAGACTGAGTCAGTCACTGATGTCAGGAAACAGCAAGCAAATAAACTTCTGAATGCAAATGTTATATACTACGCACAGTATCCTCCTTCTATACACCTTATTTCATATACATTGCATAATGAGCCAAAACCTTACCATCCAGCTACATCAATTAAACTGAGAAAATGTCCTGTTCTTATTTCAGAAAATTAACACAAAATATTTTCTAAGCCAAGGAAAAAGAAAACAGTCAACCCAACAATTGGGGGATTGTATGTGTTTCTTCTGTTAAGGCTAACAGGAACTTTTACTGTTTTGCATCTGCAACGATTTACAGAAACTTGACAAAACTCTGGAAAAATCTATATTTGTTTTCTGAAAATACTGTGCTTAATTTACTCCTGAGTGTGGAAAAAAAGCATTTTAAAGAGGTAGTATTATGCACTTTCTGGGCACACAGAACTATAAAATGGCACTAGTAATTACACTATATTGCCAATAGTATTTGCTGACCCATTCAAATGATTGGAATCAGGTGTTCTAATCACTTCCATGACCACAAGTGTATAGAAACAGTCTGATAGGCATACAGACTGTTTTTATAAACATTTGTGAAAGAATGGCTTGCTCTCAGGAGGTCAGTGAATTCCAGCGTGGAACTGTGATAGGATCCTACCTATGCAATTAATCTAGCCGTGAAATTTCCACAGTCAACTGTCAGCTGTATTATAAGAAAATGGAAGTGTTTGGTAATGACAGCAACTCAGCCATGAAGTTGTAGGTCATGTAAACTGACAGAGCATGGTCACTGGATGCTGAAGCGCATAGTGCAAAAAGGTCGACAACTTTCTGCAGAGCCAATCACTGCAGACCTCCAAACTTCATGTGGCCTTTAGATTAGCTCAAGGACAGTGCACAGAGAGTTTCATGGAATGGGTTTCCATGGTGGAGCAGCTGCATCCAAGCCATACACCAAGAGCAATCCAAAGTGTCGGATGCAGTGGTGTAAAGCATAGAAATGGTTGCCATTGGAGAAAAAAGGATTTGTTAACATGCATTAAAAAAATCGAGGCCACACTCCAGGAACGTGTTTGACAAGGAACTAACATTAAAACACAATAAAGCTCAAACCAGTTATCTATTTTACATAATATCCCACTTTTAGGTAATAAAAAAATATGTTTTATGTCTTCTATGTTTTCACTGATTGGTTGACATGTTGAAGGTATTTTCCTCATCTCTGCTCCAGATAGGCACCAGGTCACAACAACAAAACACACAACTTATTGGTCAATGGAGACCGACAAGTGACATGCTTCAGTTTGTCTTGACATTCTGTCAATCGTTGAGCTACTAATTTACTATTACAAGAGTTCTTATGACGTGCCAGAGATGCTTTATAGAAGTAAAAACTTAGGAGGACTTTGGCCAAAGAACAATGTAGGTTTCAGGTTTCAATAAAGTGCAGCTAACTGACCAATGACTATTGTCTTCTTTTCTATGATCCAGTTAGAAATGGTGCAATCTAGTTTATTTGTTCTGCAGCTATTTTATTTCACATATTCAGCCAGGTTCTGGTTATTTGTTTTTATTATGACTGCTAAAAGTTGGAAACAAGACGGCTTCTAATTTCAATTATCACAGCCTAAAAAGATGAATTGTGAAAAGCAGGCTCATCTAACACTAAGCCAGAGTTTTACTGAAAGCAGCTATGATAAAAGTGTTTGTCTTTAGTGAATGACATTTGAGTAGTGGCTTTTTGGGAAAACAACAATGTTCAGCATTGATTTTAATCCAAACGTCTGAGGAAAAACATTTAAAGGTTTTCAAGCAAGAGCAACACAGAAAGGAGGGAAAGTTTCAAAAGGAATTCAGCTTCCCACACGTGGCCCCTCTACTGAGATCGAACGCGTTCACCTGAGAATATGATGTCACACCAGGATATTCATCAAGTCCAAATCGTACTAAGAGTCTATTCGAGGTCAGTGCAGTGAAAACATGAGAAGTCACAACATGTTATTTCATATCGCTTCTGGAAACATGACATTGTAATTAAAGTCAACTGCAACTTCGATCTACTGTAATAACCTGCTGATACCAGGACAATAACCAAGAGACCTCACATTGTCAGCCTGCTGTCCCGTACCTCCGTCCAAACGGCAGTAGTCCCCAGCAGTAGAGTAAGACATCCGCCTGCTTCCCCGCGAATCTCCGCCGCTTCTGGCCGGGCCAGAGCCATAGTCCCCGCTGTGTTGGTCCTCAGCCCCGGTCAGCAGACGGTCTGTCTCCATCCAGGAGGTCTAGAACTGGTAAGGCAAACGTTCATCAGCGGCCAGAGTGAAAATTAAGGGGCCAGGTCTGGACGAGTTCGGTTCTTGCTGGAGTTTTAGAACTTGAGGAAGAACAACATGCGTGAGCAGACGACAGGAACCTGTTTTTAGGAAGTCTCTGTGCTGCTCCTCCCTGTACCGCCCCGTCCTAAAGTTTGGGTAAAGCTTGGACTCCACCTCCAGCAGCCCGGCTCGGTTCGGACCGCAGAGGTAGCTGAACCCCCACAATACATTCACTGAACTGCTGGACCGAATCGGGCTCACCGCAACACTACACACATACCAGGAACACAAGGATACATATGTACAAGGACACATTTGAAAAGTATAAAAGCCTGCAAGTCAGAGATCTGCCGCCTAACTTACTTGGGTTTTTCGGAACATTGGCCAAATGAAGGAGTGGAATTAGAGTTGGAATTTGAATCTTTCTGATAATTGACTGGTTGTGGTTCTTTAAGCTTTTGTTAATGTGCTTCAGTCATCTTACCTGGTTAAAACAGTTAAACCATTCCTCTTTACATTTCTTTCTGGTGTACGGTTAGAAAGCCGGCAGACGTTGGAGCCTGCGATATGATCCTTGGTCATCATGATGGATGGAAGAGATGGTCTGAACTTCCTCTGGTCCTGCTCTGTATCCATAAAGCCTCCTTTTCACCTTAACTTGGTATCACAGTTGAGGTATTGTTTGAGGTTTTGAGATGCTAATCAGCTTTTCCCATTTGAAAATATATGTACAAATGTCCAAAAATAGAAGTAAAAATCCTCCAGTTGCACTTCATCCAGAAACTGGATTGTAATTGTCCAAACAGCAACAATTAAACGCAAAAGTCTGGAAACAGAACTACCGGTAATCAAAACTAAAGTATCAGAGTTGCTGTAATATTCTGAGCAGCACAACTCTAAAATTACAGCTATAAATATTTTTTCCCAGCAGCCACCCCCCATTCCTAAACATATAAGGGCAATATTGGCATGTTAAACCTTGCTACCTGTTTTATATCAGATAGATTTTAAGATTATTTTAACAACTTTAAAGTTTAAAATGGGTTGGCTCCCAGAAAGTACACAGTGTTCAGAATTTTAAAATCAAATAATCAGTTGCTATTAAATGTCCCTCGGACTTGACTTAAGCACAAAGGATGTGGTGCTTATTCTGTTGTTACTCTTATTGTTGGGGAATTAAAAAGTGACAAACTTATGGAATAAAAGAAATCATCACACAGGGCTCATATCTGTTCTTCTCTGATCAGGCCAACCAAGAGATTTATTTAGCACATCTGCATACACATTACAAATTCAACAGCTACAATAAGTCTCCTGAAAATATCCCAAAATCATCAGTGGTAACTGTAACTTTAATTTCAGCTGTAAATAAAAAGCATAATTTCAGGATAATGTACATCAGTAATGCAGTGAGTTATGCTGCATTATTAAGCTCATTAAGAGTTGTGTAGCTGAAAAAAAGTCAATAACATAACACTGGGATGAATCTAAGCTGTGGTAGCATCCAAGTAATAACAGTTTAAGATATAGAAAATGTTTCAGAACCATAACCTGACGTGGCTCTGTGTGTGCTAACATGGAAGACACTGATGGATACCAGGTGCAAAAGCTACCTGAGTCTTTATAGTTAGCTTTCTGGTTCAGAACAGAAGTAAGCAGGATATAACTCTGAAAATCCAACAACACTTGTCATTAAAATGCTTAACACGTTTTTAATGTGTTCAGACATGGTGAGCTCCTGAACTTTTGAAACAGCTGAAGGAAATGTGTTCTGGATTTGAGCCACTGCATAGATACAAACACACCCTGGACAGAGAGAACAGGGCTGTGGGGTTTTTCTACTCTTCAAGCCTTCCCTGGTCCCCGTCAGCTGGGCTTGCTGGCATCTGGGAAATCTGCAGAAAAATGGAAAGAGGAAAACACACCTAAAGATAAGATTACTGTGGAAACTACTGTTTTTATCCAGTGTAAGTAGGACAGTCAAATAGACTCATGTTATATACTGAATTAAATAGAGCTTTTGTACTCATTAACCACTCAAAGCACTTTAGAGCCACATTCACACACTGACAACTTGTGCTTCAGCACAATTTGCCTAATGTCCAGGGCCCATATGTGGCCCTGGACACTCTGGCAAAAGTTATCTCCACTGATCTATGAGAAGGTCATCGTGTTGTGTTACTTGGTTATCAATACACTGGAATTGCCAGTTCCAGTGTGTGTTGTAGAGGAAAGGTCGAAGGTCAAAGCGGTTGTCATCAGGACTGTAGCTCTCAGCATGGTAGGAAGGAGTCACTGTGGTCATCTTGTGGCGGTTCACCGAGTACATCCTGAAGAAGTGCTTCACCTTCTGGGCCACCTGCACAAACAAGCAGCTGTGTGAGTCCAGAGGAGCCAAACTGATGCAGAATGCCTTCCAGCAGCTGGTGGGATTAAAGAAACCCTGAAGATTTTAGGAGTCAGATTTTCTTGTAATCTATTAAAGTAAACACTAATGCTATTGCAGCTACACAAAAACCATTTTGTTCCAAAAGGGACATTTCCAAACCCTAAAATGAATTAACCAAATAATTTAAAATGTCAAGAACTAGAAGGGTTCATCCAGGGTTCATACCTTTAAATGTCCGAAATGTCATATTTAATTTGAGGTTTGTTTTTGTTGTCTGTCCTTATGACCCCTCTGACATCTGCTGACTGAGATATTCACCAGACAGATGCACTAGCCTCATTTTCAGCAAGGTTTTCTGTTAAACTTAATGTTTTGTTAAAATTCGACATTGGAAATTCATCCTTTTTGCATCCTGCTCTTTGGTTGATGCAAATTAAACTGAAATAGGACAAAGCAAATTTACTGTAATATAGTGCTTTCAGATCCTTTGTGTTGTGCAATGTGCACACTAACCAGGTTAGTAGCCAACTAACCTGAGTAGGTGAAAGGACATCCCTCCACAGATGAATGAGCTTACAGAACATACTGAAGGGTCCACACTTTGAGATCTTCCGCAGCCTTCCAATCACCGATAACTCAGAATACATAATTCCCATGTCTGACTGAGGAAAGAAAAGAAACAAGAAAGTCACACATTTAACCCACATCAGCAAGACTTGTGATGGAAGTCTTTCAAATTGAATTTCCAGTTTAATCTAAGCAGACAGAAGATATTATAGACATTTAATCTAATGTGATTGGAGAGACGAAGGGAAAACATGGATAGACTGGCAGTGAGCACCACACTGATTGATTAATCTGCATTTCACACAACATTGCACAAATCTTTTGCTTTGTTCAGTTTAAAGAAGTAAGAGCTGAGGACCAACGGCCCTGCAGTGAGTTCCCAGGTGCTAAGCAGATGGTTATCAGATTATAACTGGTTTATGTTTCATTTTTACAAACATGCAGTATTTGATGAATGACACCATCTATACAGGTTACACCCAACCCAAAGAAATCTGAGCACAGAGGGACACGTCGTCAGCAACAACAGTTCAGTTTCTAGTTTATGGGAGTAACTTACCAACATTTCATACACACACACCAACAAACAGTTCATAAGAGGTTTCTTTAGATTGACAGTGATTTCTAAACAATTCACTGTATCTAAGGTACTATTAAAACATTTATCACCCAGATTCTTTGTTTCTCCTTCAGGGTTTCCCCCAGAAAACTTGCCCCGGTGGTCGGGGAACTAAGATGGCTCACCAGCGGTCCACTCTGTTTTTGTATTAAAAGCCGTTAAGTTGACAGGAAAAGTAAAAATATTACTGGATAATTATATGTTATGGGAAAACATCACCAGTGAAAAGCTATTTAAACCCACAACTAGTCTTAAATGTTAAAATTTGCACGTTTTACTGACCGTTGTAATGCGTATTTTTTAGATTATTTCAGATTATGTTTTACGTTTCAAGTAGTTCGACCCAAAGTTAAAATATTTATGATACTATTAATGATACTAATCGAGGACTAATAGTAGCTTAGCTAACGTAGACATGAGCTATTGCTAACATAGAAGGGCGAGAACTTTGGGTCGAACTACTTGAAACGTAAAACGTAATCTGAAATAATCTAAAAAATATGCATTACAACGGTCAGTAAAACGTGCAAATTTTAACATCCACTTACTTCGGACAGTAGACCACGAACACGATCACTCGGCTGACCCGCCATTCTCTTGTTTCTTCTCTCAGTTTGAATGAATGCTTTTCCCAGTCAGAGCGGAATAAACTTCCACCACCTAGTGGTTGAATTTTTTTACCCAAGTAATTACAGTTGTATAGGTCCCAAATGCGGATTCATATATAAACAATCTTATAGTATTAAAAAGTAGACGTGGGTGTAATGACATATGTATTTTTCTCTCACAAAAATATGTCTAAGCCACGAGACAAGTAAAGAGAGAAATACGTATTGAACTATGGAAAAAAGAAACAGTTCCGAAGAAAACTCAGATGTCCCAGCTTTTACTAGCATGTAAACGCACCATCTACACACAAATCTTGGAGCTTCCACCGAGGCATGAAATGAGTCTCAAAAATAGTTGTGCACTCGTAACCGGATTTGTGTGTAACTGCAGTTTTGTGTGTGCGTACCAGGTGATTTGTGCGTACTTTTTCAACATGTATTTTATTTTTAAGGTTTACAAATCCTGTTACGCACGCACAAATCTTTTTACGCACGCACAAATTTTTTTTCGCACGCACAAATCTTTTTACGCACGCACAAATCTTTTTACGCACGCACAAATCCTGTTACGCACGCACAAATCCTGTTACGCACGCACAAATCATTTTACGCACACACAAATCATTTTACGCACACACAAATCTTTTTGACACTATTTTCACTCCATATGAACCTGCATGATGAGGTTAGCGCTGGTTCGTTAATCACTAACACACCGGCCAACCGGGACAATACATAAACTTTACAGGGAAGATAGAGCCACATGCGGGGCATCTTGTTGAGATGTAAAGGTCGCATAATGTTTTGTCCACAAATATAAGTCATTCTCACTGCTCGCTCAACGCGCACCTCTGAAAGCGTGACTATAAGTTATTCCTGTGGTTCACATAGAGATGCGCAACCAGAGCTAACGCGGTTCGTTTTAAACTCTTACCTTGATGTTCTCCATAACATAATAATTTCTCACTGGGGGTTTATGTAAATATTCATACAGGTCAGCCTGTGTTCAGTTTGAGTGAAAGGAGGCGAGCGGGATCCGCGCTGAGATAACTTCAGCGATACAGAGATAAAGCAGCAGCAGCGCGGGAGGCAACGCAGAGGCGCCAGCTGTGTGATTAGTCCGCTCCCAACTTTAAAAGCATAAACTATAAACCTATAAATCTTTTAGAAATACATCTGCTCCGCAAGTGAAACTCTCAGAACACTGGAGACGCTTGCAATCCGGCTTTAAGATAAAAAAAAAAAAATTAAGCCATTTTTTCCCCCAATTAATTTTTCTAAAAAAGTAAGTACAGCATGGCGGAACTGAAGACTAAACAGCTTTAAACAGAGGGTAGTGTATCTTTCTGGCTCTTGTACAGAACAAAATTAAAACAGTTTAGATTTTAATCATTTTATGACATTTAGTTTGGATGATTAGGGAGGCCAGTTGCTCCATTACAGCAGTGAAATCTAGTTAGAGAATACAGTAAAAAGAGCTGACTAAACGCTGGCTGTTGAGCGTCAGTCTGTACCTCATCTGTCTGGGACAGCCGTCCGTCCTTCAGAGGCTCCAGTTCAGCAGTGGGGGGAGCAGCCAGAATGCTGCACAGCACAAAAACACATACACAAACTGAAAGACACAGAGGACGATGCACACACACTCCTGACAGGTCCTTGTTTTTTTGTTGTTTTTTTTAAGTGAAACCTTAGAGTCCTGAACTCCTCTCACCCTCTCAAAGAGGTAAGCTGGAACTGTTCTGCACAGTAAGCAAGGAAGCTCTTCAAATCCATCTTGCTGATTCCACCAATGGGGTTTATGTCTGCACTGGAGCAGTCATACTTGGTGAAATATCCTGTAAGGCTGAGCAGAAGAAATTATGTAACATGGGAAAAACAGCATTTTTCCCATGTTACAGTGAAATAATCTGCCAGTGGAAGTAGTACTTTTTCTTTTTTTAAAGGTTTTGTTGGCTCTAGTGGCCTTTATTTGAAAGTAGTTTGACAGAAAACAGGGTAATCAGAGAGGGGGAAGACATGCGGCAAACGTCGCCAGGCTGGGAATCGAACCTACGACCACTGCTACAAGGACTAAGGCCTCAACATGGGTCATGCTTTGCCCCTGCGCCACCACAGCACCCCGAAGTAGTACTTTTTCATAAATATTAAGGAATTATTTATTTAAAACAACTTTCTGTATCCTGTTGAGAAGTTGCTTGTCAATTAGGTTTGTCTTATTTAAAGTGTACTAAGATATTTGCACTAGAAACTAGACCAAAAATACTTGGTAAGATTTTGTGTTTTTGCAGTGCATGCACAGTTGATCTAAAATGTTTCCAAGCTAAGAGGAATTTCTGAAAACAGAATTATTAGGGGGAAACTTAATGATTACACAACAGTTGACTATTTAATATCCCAGGGATTTGTTTATTGATAGATTGTTTCTTCCTCAGATTGATATGTTTTTTCTATTCAAACAAGTTAAAGCCCTGTGGAAACTACAGCTCTGTTCCTGCCTTTTGTCAGAGTCGCTTTAACAGGTTGGTTGTGTACAATCTTTCTGTATTAATGTCTAAAAGATCAGGGAACCTATTTTTGTCCAAATAATTAGATGTTACACCTTTTGCATCCGATTTTTGTATCACGTACAGCAACGGATTTGAGATTTAATCATTTATGCCACAGGCATTATCAGATGAATATAATCTGGATCATTTGTGTGCAGGCCACAATACAAATTATGTGCAGTAAACCAAAGGTCTATGAAGTACCAACCATTCCAGTCATTTGTAATAGTACCTCTCATCGACGTTGGCTGAGCCCAAAACCAGCAGTCCTCCAGGTCTACCGCGGGCCCACAAGCTCAGCTGGGCAAAAAGATAGGCCAAGACCATCCTGACCCGGGCCTGGTGACGGCACAAACACACTTCTGTTCAAAACCTCAAGAGGAATCTCAACTAACAAAATGACTTGCCTACATAGTGGCACATGTTTTACATAAACCCTGTCAGTCATTTCACCATTTTGCATGTTTGCAGTTTTGGTGTCTTCATACCTGACTTTTTCAGGCACAAACAGGAGTCACCAACCAAGGGTGTTTTTGATTAGTCATGCATCTTTTTAAGAGTTTGAGTCATTTTATAAATGCTTAGACAAGCAAAGATATGGAGTAATTTCTATACTCTACATATAATCTTAAATATAGATTGTAAATTAAACCGGGGGGGAAAAATGGATTTTCCTCATTTTTTCCAGTTTAGATATTTCAGTGACACTACTGGCATAAAAATTCCACCAGAAGTCAGCAACAATCCAAGTAATCCACATATAAAGAAACCAAACAAAATTAGCCCCTACGTTAAGTTATGGGTAAATAATTGGAATAGCATTTCAAATAAGAATTGAACATACTTGGTAATGACAACAGCTATTCTTTTCATACATTTATAATTCGCTACAGTCAGGTGATTTACTCGGTGGTTCCAGTGGTTTTGTTTTCTGTCTGAAACCAATTAAGACTTACCTTTGCTGTGTGTTTGGGGCTATTGTCTTACTTGGTAAGACCCACTGTTGTCATCTTTAGATTCTTATAAAGTCCTACATTTCTCAATTCATCCTTCAGTCTGCCAGTACCTTTTGCTGTAACTATGACAGCCAATTGTGTTTCCAGAAGTAGACTTCAATTTTGGCAAGGTGTTTTTTGGGGAGGGTGTTTAGGACCATATCCTCCAGATTACATAAACATTTTTCAGTTCTGCCCTCATCTGACCAGACTATTCTCTTCTACAGAATCCTAATGTTTCAATGGCTTTTCTTTGTGATAATGGCTTTCCACTGGCATTTCCATCATGCAGCCCATATTTCTGGTAGTGCCTCCTTACTGCAGGTCTTGAAACATTTATGAGATGTCAGCTGAAGTTATTTATGGGGATTTTTTGCATCCTGTTTTTCTGCCAGTTATGGCTGAAAGTCTTGTTGGTTTCCTTGACTGAGGGTTGACTACAACAGAAATCCTCATTTCCCACTTTTTAGAGTTTGAGAACTTCAAACTGTCACTTTTAGTTGCCAGGCAAGTTTTTATGTCTACGGACATAAAAGCTACCCTGAAGCTGACCATATGATTGAATTGTTTGAGATTTGGACTGAATTGGATTCTGTATTTTTGAATATGAAATGTTTTGCCATGAGCTTCGAGGTGTTTGATAAGCAGATTAATTATACGGCAAACTTTTCGTGTCAGTCGTTGTATTTGAACTTTAATAGTGTTAGTTAGTCCAAAGCAGTTTGAACCTTACTAGGACAGTACTCATTGGCCATGGCTATTATCATGCAATAAAGTATTGCTTGATGCTGTAGTTCAAAATGTGGGGGTAATTCTGTTACCAAGAAACTGTGCACAGATCATCCTAACCACATTCACATTCTGCACCATACTTTGAACGTGTTGAACGACATTCTGTCTTCTTCACACCTCAACAGGAAACAAAGTGATTGTGAAACCACTCAATGGTCAGAGCTACCAGCATCAGAGCAAGCATTGTGGTAAAACTGTCACAGCAGAGACAGAACTCCAATCCAAGAAGAAGTGCTAAAACATTCAGTTCCGTGATGACTGATAATGAGACAGAGCATGAGGAAAGGTCTCACCTGCACATTCTGCAGAGCCAGGTTCTCTCTGTTGCTTCCACCGTTTGCACAAAACTGCGGCCACCGCCCAGTTACCACTGAAAAGATACCCAGAATGCCTTTGACAGCCACATCTATGTTAATATTCACATGTGTGCTACGAGAGAGACATGAAAAAGAAGAAAAACAGACAAATTTATGAAGAACAACTTTCCTTCCTCAGAAAATTAAGATGAACTGAACAGACAATCTCTCAGACATTGTTCTCAGATACAAAGGTTTGTGTGTTATTCCAAGCTGGAGTTCAAAATATAAAACACAAAATTCAACATTTTGATGAAAGTGTACCTTCCTATCTCCCCAGCCAGGTCCCTGGCTCTGCGGAATGTATCCTGGGAGGAATTTTCACTGGCCATGTAACAGGTGGTAAAGAGGCGAGCACACAACTCCTTTGGGTTCTGCGGTGTGTAGGAGTCATCTCCAACCACTCTGCGAACATCCTTCAGCACCTGGCTGTCTGAAAAGTCAACATCATTTTAAATAAAAAACATGTTTAACAAGAGAACTCCTGTTCTGTTTGGCCCTCTGTGAAAACGTTTACTGACATTACGTTAAGAAATGGACTTTAAGTGAGCTAAGATGAACCTGAGACAGTCGGTGTGTAAACAACCAGACAAATTTTCACTGCATTCCTGGTTTCTACAATGCAGAATGTAGTGAGACGTAAAGTTGTGAAAAGCTCACTCCGTCAGGACTAGGTCAGTGACAGCCACACATCTTCATATAATTTTTTCAAAATGCAAGCGGCTCATGAATGTCCCAAACATAATTTTGTCTCTATAGATATGTCCAGGATAACTGTGGCGACATGTTCAAGTTAAGCATTCCTCTAACTGTCTTTATGTGGCTCTGTAGGTTCAGGTCAGAGTCCATCACTACTCCCAGGTTTCGGGCCTGATCGCTGGTTTTTAGTTGTAATAACTGAAGCTGTGCATTGACTCTAGATCGTTCCTATTTAGGTCCAAAAATAATAACTTCAGTTTTGTTTCTGTTCAGCTGGAGAAAGTTTTGGCACATCCACACATTTATCTGTTCTAAGCATCTGTTCAGTGATTGGATGGATTCTGAGTCACTTGGTGACATCGTAATGTAGAGCTGTGTGTCATCTGCATAGTTATGGTAGCTAATATTATTTTCTGTTATAACCTGAGCTAGTGGGAGCATATAAATATTGAATAAGAGGGGTCATAGGATTGAACCTTGGGGTACTCCACATGTGACCTTTGACCTCTTTGATGGCAAGTTTCCAATTGAAACAAAGAAATCCCTGTTCTTTATGTAGGATTCAAACCAGTTAAGCACTGGACCGGAGAGTCCGACCCAACTCTCCAGTCGATTCAGTAATACGTCATGGTCAACAGTGTTGAAAGCTGCACTGAGGTCCAACAGAACCAGCACTGTGGTTCTCCCACAGTCTGTATTTATATGGATGTCATTAAACACTTTTACGAGGGCGGTCTCTGTGCTGTGGTGAGCATGAAAACCAGACTGGAAGGAGTCAAAGAGGTTGGTTATAGTTAGGAAACTAGTTAATTGTTTACACTCAGCTTTTTCAATAACTTTGCTAATGAATGGGAGGTTGGAGATCGGCCTGTAATTCTGCATTAGTGATTTGTCCAGATTGTTCTTTTTTATAAGTGGTTTGATTACTGCTGTTTTCAAAGCCTGGGGGAAAACGCCTGATGAGAGCGATGAGTTTACTATTTGGATCAGATCAGTAGCAATAACAGGCAGTTTTCTATTCTCACTGCAGAAATTGTAGTTAGGAGGCGCAGATTCAATTAGTACGATCGGTTCATTATTGTCATTCAACCATGTTTCTGTCAGAAACATAACATCGATATTATGCTCAGTGATGAAATCATTAATTAATAGAGCTTTAGCACAGAGAGATATTGTATTTAAAAGAGCTAGTTTACGTGACTTGGAGGCCAAGAGCTCCTCCATGGGCTGCCACCTTATCGTGGTGGAGGGGTTTGAGTGCCCCAATGATCCTAGGAGCTATGCTGTCTGGGGCTTCATGCCCCTGGTAGGGTCACCCAAGGCAGACAGGTCCTAGGTGAGGGACCAGACAAAGTGCAGCCCGAAGACCCCAATGATGAGTAAAAACATTGGACTTGGCGTTCCCTCGCCCGGACGCGGGTCACCGGGGCCCCACTCTGGAGCCAGGCCTGGAGGGGGGGCACGATGGCGAGCGTCTGGTGGCCGGGCTTTTACCCATGGAGCCCGGCCGGGCTCAGCCCGAAGAGGAAACATGGGCCCCCCCTCCCATGGGCCCACCACCCGTGGGAGGGGCCAAAGGGGTCGGGTGCACTGTGTGATGGGTGGCGGCCAAGGGAGGGGACCCTGGCGGTCCGATCCTCGGTTGCAGAAACTGGCTCTTGGGACGTGGTATGTCACCTCTCTGGTGGGGAAGGAGCCGGAGCTAGTGCGTGAGGTCGAGAGGTTCCGGCTAGAAATAGTCGGTCTCACCTCGACGCATGGCTCTGGTTCTGGAACCAGTCTCCTTGAGAGGGGCTGGACATACTTCCACTCTGGAGTTGCCCAGGGAGAGAGACGTCGGGCAGGAGTGGGCATACTTGTTGCTCCCCATCTCGGCGCCTGTACGTTGGGGTTTACCCCGGTGAACGAGAGGGTAGCATCCCTCCGCCTACGGGTGGGGGGACGGGTTCTGACTGTCGTTTGTGCTTACGGGCCGAACGACAGTTCAGATTACCCACCTTTTTTGGAGTCCTTAGAGGGGGTACTGGAGAGTGCTCCTCCTGGGGACTCCCTTGTTCTGCTGGGGGACTTCAACGCTCACGTGGGCAACGACAGTGAGACCTGGAGGGGCGTGGTTGGGAGGAACGGCCCGCCCGACCTGAACTCGAGCGGTGTTCTGTTGCTGGACTTCTGTGCTCGCCATGGATTGTCCATAACGGACACCATGTTCAAGCATAAGGGTGTCCATATGTGCACTTGGCACCAGGACACCCTAGGCCGCAGTTCGATGATCGACTTTGTCATCGTTTCATCGGATCTGCGGCCGTATGTCTTGGACACTCGGGTGAAGAGAGGTGCGGAGCTGTCCACTGACCACTACCTGGTGGTGAGTTGGCTCCGGTGGTGGGGGAGGAAGCCGGTCAGACCTGGCAGGCCCAAACGTGTTGTGAGGGTCTGCTGGGAACATCTGGCGGAATCCCCTGTGAGACGGAGCTTTAACTCCCATCTCCGGCAAAACTTCGAACACGTCCCGGGGGAGGTGGGGGACATGGAGTCTGAGTGGACCGTGTACCGTGCCTCCATTGTCGAGGCGGCCGATCGGAGCTGTGGCCACAAGGTTGTCGGTGCCCGTCGCGGCGGCAACCCTCGAACCCGTTGGTGGACACCTTCGGTGAGGGATGCCGTCAGGCTGAAGAAGGAGTCCTATCGGGCCTTTTTGGCCTGTGGGACTCCGGAAGCAGCTGATGGGTACCGGCGGGCGAAGCGGCATGCGGCTCGGGCGGTTGCTGAGGCAAAAACCCGGGCGTGGGAGGAGTTTGGAGAGGCCATGGAGAAAGACTTCCGCACGGCTTCGAGGCGATTCTGGTCCACCATCCGGCGTCTCGGGGGGGGAAGCGGTGCAGCACCAACACTGTTTATAGTGGGGATGGTGTGCTGCTGACCTCTACTCGGGACGTTGTGGGTCGGTGGGCAGAGTACTTCGAAGACCTCCTCAATCCCACCAACATGCCTTCCACTGAGGAAGCGGAGCCTGGGGACTCTGGGTTGGGCTCTCCAATCTCTGGGGGCGAGGTCGCCGAGGTGGTTAAAAAGCTCCTCGGGGGGTGGATGAGATCCGCCCGGAGTTCCTTAAGGCTCTGGATGTTGTAGGGTTGTGTTGGTTGACGCGACTCTGCAATATCGCATGGACATCGGGGGCAGTTCCCCTGGATTGGCAGACTAGGGTGGTGGTCCCCCTGTTCAAAAAGGGGGACCGGAGGGTGTGCTCCAATTATAGAGGGGTCACACTCTTAAGCCTCCCTGGCAAGGTCTATTCAGGGGTCCTGGAGAAGAGGGTCCGTCGGATAGTCGAACCTCGGATTCAGGAAGAGCAGTGTGGCTTTCGTCCTGGTCGTGGAACACTGGACCAGCTCTACACCCTCGGCAGGGTCCTGGAGGGTGCATGGGAGTTCGCCCAACCAGTCTACATGTGTTTTGTGGACTTGGAGAAGGCGTTCGACCGTGTCCCTCGGGGAGCCCTGTGGGGGGTTCTCCGGGAGTATGGGGTACCGGGCCCTTTGATACGGGCTGTCAGGTCCCTGTATGACCGGTGTCAGAGTCTGGTCCGCATTGCCGGCAGTAAGTCGGGCTCGTTTCCGGTGAGAGTTGGACTCCGCCAGGGCTGCCCTTTGTCACCGATTCTGTTCATCACTTTCATGGACAGAATTTCTAGGCGCAGCCAAGGTGTTGAGGGGATCCGATTTGGTGGCCTTAGGATCTCATCTCTGCTTTTCGCAGACGATGTGGTCCTTTTGGCTTCATCAGATCGTGATCTGCAGCTCTCGCTGGAGCGGTTCGCAGCCGAGTGTGAAGCGGCCGGGATGGGGATCAGTGCCTCCAAATCCGAGGCCATGGTCTTGAGCCGGAAAAGGGTAGAGTGCCTTCTCCGGGTCAGGGGGGGTGTCCTGCCCCAAGTGGAGGAGTTTAAGTATCTCGGGATCTTGTTCACGAATGGGGGAAGAAGGGAGCGGGAGATCGACAGGCGGATTGGCGCAGCGTCTGCTGTCAAGCGGGCGCTGTACCGGTCCATCGTGGTGAAGAGAGAGCTGAGCCAAAAAGCGAAGCTCTCGATTTACCGGTCGATCTACGTTCCCACCCTCATCTATGGTCATGAGCTTTGGGTCATGACCGAAAGAACGAGATCGCGGATACAAGCGGCCGAAATGGGTTTTCTCCGTAGGGTGGCTGGGCTCTCCCTTAGAGATAGGGTGAGAAGCTCAGTCATCCGGGAGGGACTCAGAGTAGAGCCGCTGCTCCTTCACATCGAGAGGAGCCAGTTGAGGTGGCTTGGGCATCTGGTCAGGATGCCTCCTGGACGCCTCCCTGGTGAGGTGTTCCGGGCACGTCCCACCGGGAGGAGGCCCCGGGGAAGACCCAGGACACGCTGGAGAGACTATGTCTCTCGGCTGGCCTGGGAACGCCTCGGGATTCCCCCGGAAGAGCTGGAAGAAGTGGCCGGGGAGAGGGAAGTCTGGGCCTCCCTTCTGAAGCTGCTACCCCCGCGACCCGACCTCGGATAAGCGGAAGAAGATGGATGGATGGATGGATGGATGGATGGAGGCCAAGAGTTCTTCAGTCTGAGGTTCCTTTAGGCAGGGGAACAGTCTGAGGTTTGAATTAAAACAGCTGTATTTTATGTTTCTGTTTCTTATACATTTTCTTGTAGTGATCCGGACAGGTAATGTCCTGTTCTGCAGTGCCGAGGGGCCAGACACATTCTGGAGTAAGACTGGTGTAAAGATAAAAAGACCCCGGCCTCAGACCTCAGAAACGCAGAGTGATGGATCCTCTGGGAAGTTACAAACTCGTCCTTCTATCACCTGAAGAACATTTCCAGGATTAAAGGACTAATGTCTCATCCAGATCTAGAGAAACTCATCCATGCGTTTATCTTCAGTCGTATTAATTATTGCAACAGCGTCTTCACAGGTCTGTCCAACAAATCAATCAAACAGGTGCAGCTTATCCAGAATGCTGCTGCTCGCGTTCTCACTAAAACCAGGACGATAGAGCACATAACACCAGTTTTTGGCTCCCTGTAGCTCAAAGAATAGACTTTAAATTACTGTTGTTAGTTTATAAGTCACTAAACGGTTTAGCACCACAATACATCAAAGATCTGCTGTTGTTGTATCAACCTTCCAGACCTCTCAGGTCTTCTGGCTCTGGTCTGCTCTGCATCCCCAGAACCAGAACCAAACGAGGAGAAGCAGCTTTCAGCATCTATGCACCAAAAATTTGGAACAAACTTCCAGAAAACTGTAAAACAGCTGGTTGTGCAGGTTCGTCTTGAACCTGACTTCTTTTAAATCTCCACTAAAAACCCACCTGTTTAGAATTGTATTTGAAATGTAATCAATTACAAATTTACTGATGGAACTTGACTTAATGCTGTGTTTTGATTGTTGATTCTATATTGCACTGTGTTTCTGTGTTTGTAATGATGTAAAGCACTTTGAAATGCCTTGCTGCTGAAATGTGCTATACAAATAAAATTTGATTGATTGATTGATTGGTCTCTCGAAATTGTGCTTTGGTTGTTTGTCCTATGTGTCTTTCTATGATGGTCTGGCAAGGCGGTCATTTGGGCCATGGTGTACCCCATCTTCCACCCAATGACCACAGATGATAGGTACTAAGAAAGGACAAGCAGGAATAGATGGTGGATGAATGACTTAACACAAGTACATAAAGGATCTTGTTCTTGTTACACACAAAACTCCTCTGCTCAGAGAGGTCAGGGAAATGTTTCAGACTTTTAGGACTTATCAGTCCGACGTCAAAAGAGAATTATTCTTTGAAAGTTTGTTGGAGGAGAACAGCTTCATTCCTGGTTCTCACTGCTATTTGGCTAAATTAACAACAGACATGCATATATGAGGCACAAGGAAAGATGCTGAACTATGCGGCTTTTCATGAAAAGAGTATTATTTGCTTTTTTTTTTTTACAAAAAAAAGGAAAAGAACAAAAACAGGGTTTCTGTCAACACATACGTGTAAAAAGGAACAAACTGTTCCTTTTACTGAGACTTCATAGCCCTGGTTATTCATGCACATATTCACATGCTGATGATGGTGAGCTACTGGATAGTAGCCACAGCTGTCCTGGAGCAGTCTGACAAAGGTGAGATCTCCATGCATCGGCACCCCCTTTTGGGCCCTCTGACCACCACCAACTGACAAGGTGGGTGAAGTACCCAAGGACATAACAACAGAGGCGATCTCCTGAGCCATTATCACCACATAACCTCACCATGCTGTTAGTTCTTCATTTAATTGAATGTCATCTTTTAGCAGGACAGCCATTTGTGAAGTTGCGTTAGTTAAGGTAAAACAGGAGACTTCTATTACTCACTGCTGTCTTCCACAGCCTGGCACAGCAGCACACACATAGAGTGGACGATACAGGCAGTGGAGGAGCTGTCAACACCGCCGCTCAGAGGCAGAAGGAAACCACCCTACAACAGAAGTCAGCAGCATTAGGTTTCACCAAGACTAATCACATCAGGGATGTTCCAGTCCTCACCTGGCAACTTCTCCTCAGGTAGTCCCACAGCCAACAGGCTGGCCCTAGACTGAACAACCAGAGATCCTGTCTGTAAAAAGTTCACTCTTTTTATAAATCAAGTAAAAGGCACTTTATACCTGATCTCTTCCTCTGGTGTGTGAAACATCCACTGTATTGGCTGGTGTGTGGGGAGGTAGACATCATTAGAGCTCGATAAAGAAAAATCTACTTTGATCCTATAGCAAGGTTTCTGTTGTCCTTCCTACAGCAGAGAACACGATAAAGAGCAGGGTCACTCACCAAGCCAAGCAGGTATTAACCAATTACAAGCACCATCCAGCTGTAACTCTGGGACTGACAGCAACACCAAAAGCATGAATGATGTCATTAAAACTGCAACTGGCTGAAGATGGCATAAATCACAGGGATCTTAAAGTAATCCTCCACAAAACCAAGACAGGACTCTGGCTGAGGCACTAGTAAACATCAACATTACTGCTAGTCAGCAGAAACAGGCTCGTAAAGTTAAAAGATGACATTTAAGCAAAATCTACCAGGGCTGAGAATGATTTTAGCCTTTATGTTTGTTACTTTGCTTGTATTAGTCAGGATAATTCAGACAAATGCCTGAGGGATATTTCACAATTGTAGGATTACAAGATCAGACTTTATAATACACACAGTCTCTAGAACTGTGTGTTTTAAATGTTGAATATATATTTAGCAATATGCTGAGCAATGTGTCCTTAAGACTATCACTGTAAATTATTATTAATTGTATGTTTATTGTATGGGCTGCACAGTAGCACAGTTGGTAGCACTGTTGCCTTGCAGCAAGAAGGTCCAGGGTTCGATTAATGGAGTTTGCATGTTATCCCTGTGCATGCGTGGGTTCTTTCCGGGTACTCCGGCTTCCTCCCACAGTCCAAAAACATGAGTGTATAAGTTCTCCTTGGGTGTGGGTGTGTGTGTGCATGGTTGACTGGCAACCTGTCCAGGGTGTACCCCGCCTGCCGCCCGAAATGTCTCGCTGTAGATAGGCACCAGCTACGTTGGGACAAACACAATTCCCCCTATCCCTTAGGGCAGGGTTCTCAAACTCCAGTCCTCAAAGGCCACTGTCCTGCAGTTTTTAGATGTGCCACAGGTACAAAAACGCTGGAATGAAATGGCTTGATTACCTCCTCCTTGTGTAGATCAGTTCTCCAGAGCCTTGCTAATGACCTAATTATTCTATTCAGGTGTGGTGCAGCAGAGGCACATCTAAAAGTTGCAGGAAAGTGGCCCTTGAGGACTGGAGTTTGAGACTCCTGCCTTAGGGGATCAAAAAAGTATTATCTTATCTTAAACTGTGCATTTGTTTAATTATATGCCAAAACTAAAGCTAATTTATGTTGTAATTGTTATTTTAAGATAAGTTAAAATGATAAAAAAAATTTAAAAAACAGAAAGACAAATAGGACATGAGAATCACAGACAAAACTTATTAGTTTCTGAGTGGTGTGACTGCTAACTGAAGAGATAGACTGTTAACCTAGGAGAAGGCTAACTGCACAGGATAAATCGCCATGGTAACTTATATGTTACCGTTTTTTTGAAACAAATTGAGGCTTAATTAAGCCAGGATATCCGGAAAATCATTTATCCTAGTTTTGTTAAACTAGGATAAGAGCCCTTTGGTGACTCAGAAGCTCAGCTGCAGTGATTTTGTGGATGCCTTATCTAGTGTTAGTGGGAAATAAGCTGAATGGGTCATGAAGGCTGAACAGTCAGTGATTTATGTACAGCTCTGGAGAACATCCAAATACTGATAATGAGCACACACTGTACATCTTTCTTCACTTGTTCCTACTAAAATGAAGAACAGTAAGTCATTAATATTTGGACAGCTGATACTAATGTTGTCCTAACGTTGCTTTTTGAGGCCCCAGGCAGAATTGACACAACCTGTTAGAAGCTGAGGGTAAGTAAACAAAACCACCACAAGATACACGTTCCAGCTTCCAAAAACTCGGAGCAAATGTTTTCTAACCATGAGTGGCTGGCAGAGTTCTCCTCTGTAACTGCGGACGTCCTCCAGATCTAGAGTGGCTGTAATCACTTCCTGTAGTAAAAACAAACACTTCCCAGGTTATAATGGCACACTAAAAGCTCAGCAGCACTCAACAGATCAATCTGGAAACACTGGGACTCTCCACTAAATTAACCACACTACATGCCACATGGATGCACCCCCCCCCACACACACACACAGGGATATCATATATGTGCAGGTTTGTCTTGTACCGTGTTGCCATGCCTACCACATCATCAAGGGAAAACTGTGCTCCACGAGCTACAACCCCTCCATTGATGGCCACCATGGCACAGCCGTCATAGTACAACCGGTCTCCATCACAGCCCCTCTGGTTGGCATACAGGTAGATCCCTCCACTCTGAAACAACACCAACAGCTTACAACCTCACTACTGTACAGACAACAAGCATGTCGCTCTTCTCCACTGTTGTGGTGCAACACTGCCCTCTAGTGTTTCAGTGGTCAAGCAGTGCACACAAAGTTTCTTAGAACATAACTCTAATATCTATGTTTTTAAGTCAGTGAGATGAAATGTTTTACTACATTCAATCTTTTCTATGTGAACAGGCAAGTTGTTGTTCCAGGTCTGCTGGGGAATGACTACCTTGGTGGTGGCTGACTTGATGAGGTTGACTCTTTGGTCCGCTTTACGGAGCTCATGGTGGCTGGCAGAAGAGTTGGTAAAGATTTCAACACCATCCAGCCCCATCTGAATATGAGGGCTGAGGAAACAACTGTACATCAGAGCTGGACACAGTCACACAACCCGCCTGTTCTAACATGCTAACAGAATCAAGAGAAGTGAAAGAAATAACAAAACATTGCGTCTCTGTCTGAGCTGCTCTACCTGTTGGGATTCCAGAGCTCTGCACAGATTTCCGTGCCAATACAGGTGTCCTTAGTGGACAGCACACAATCTCCAAATGGGACAGTGTCCTGAGGAACCGAAGACAAACAGACACTGTTATGACAACTGCTCTGAGAACTTACCAGTCAGCTGATAAATTAAAACAATATTCTTCAAAAACATTCTAGAAATGAAAGGATGAAATCATAAAGTAGATTGCATCACCAGTCATAAGTCAGTACCTGGCCGGTTACTTCCTGGATCATTCTGGGCAGGAAATACTCTTCCACCTGTCTTAACACACAAGTTCACAGGATTAGATTTATGCATAAACTCATATCATGGTGTGCGAGTAGAACAACAGGGTGAGATAGCGCCTGACACACAACATTGGTCAATAGAGCATCTTGAAGCTTTGTTGTGAAAACTGGCACAAAGTGGTGAGATCTTTCCAGGTTATCGCAGAAAACAGATTATAAAAGCCTGAGACATAAGCCTTGTACTTTGATTTACTGATGATTATAAAATAAGTAATTTTGTATTTTGATTTATTGATGATTATACAAAGAGTTTTATGTAATAAAAAGTAGATCAAGAAATGAATAGCATGATGAATAAAATGGTGAACTGAAGGTTGACAATAGAATTAAACTCGGATGTTTATTAAAAGAAGTTATGTTTGAAAATTAAATTAAAAGATGATTGTGTTTAATAATTTATGATGATCATACAGCATATATAGAACTGTAACTGAAGTAATCATACATTGTGTGAAGTACATTGACATGTAATTCTCAGACTGTGTTATAATTAGACCAGAGGTCAGGACCAGTAAAGGGTCTGAGCTGAGCGGGAAGGCAGGGGAACTCCAAAGAAGACCTAGAATGTTTTCTCTGAACCAGATTAAAAAATTGAAACCAGATGGTCAGAGGACAAACAACTAAAAAGGAGAAGTGAACAATGCGTTGACCGATGTGGAAAGGTTTGGTACTTTCCGCAAAGCCATCGAACGTTCAAGAAGTCACGTAAGCCATCACCCCATACACAACTATGGGGTGAGAAAGTATAATAACCCATTAAAAGAGGAACAAGTGGTTCTTAGTCTCCGGTGCTGAAGTCAAGCCAACAAGAAGATGCAGACCAAAGATCAGCAGAGGACCGTACCCTGGAACCATGGGGAGGTGAAGATGAATAAGGCGGCTAGAAGGGGACAAGGCCCATCGACCCTGATTCCTGATTCGACCGCCGCTTTGCGCTCAACCCAAGATCTCAACAGACCGCAACAGACTTGGTGAATGGACAAAGGTCACTGAGTGATGAAGATCTGAGTGTTTGGAAGTCAACAACCAGTTCTGCTTTGCTTCTATTCAGAAGAGGATTTTGCCATACAAAGATAACACTCTAACCAAGGACATCAACGTCTTCTGTTGCTGAGATCATCAACCATGTGGGTATGACCTGAACTGTACCCCAAAGCCTCGCTCAGCAAATTAGTGACACAGTTTAGGGAAAGAAATTAGGATGAAGATGATTTTATTTATTTTTATTCTTAATTTGTAATCATTGATAACCTGTCTGTCATTTACCCCTGCTAAAAGCTTGCTTAATAAAGAAGCATTAAAATCCTAATGAGATTTGCAGACAGTGAAATTAATCGAGTCATCTATTGTGTTTGGTTCTTCTAATTAGTGTAAAACTTATGAACATGTCTCTAGGAATGTGGAGGCTTCAGAAGTTCCTTTAGTGTTGGTAAAATAATGACCTTGGGGCTTATGTTGAGCCACTGAAAATGGTCTAGTCTGTAACAAATGCTCGTTGTTAATAGGGAGAAAGCTATTGTTAACAAGAGTGGTTATGGATGTTATGCAGTTGTGAGGGCTACTCAGCTAATTGCTTCTTAACTGAAAAAGGTTATTACTTTTTGAATGAAGGTAGTTAAAGGCTAGATGAGTCTCTCTAGACACCAGCTTAGACAGATTATCTCTTCTAGACCTGTCTCAGGGTAAGACTTATAGAGATTTCCCAGACCCATTAGATGGAGAGCTGGTCAGTAGTCATTCCATGGGAGTTGTGAGATTTAGGGCAGGGCTGGCTATTACGCAAAACAGCTTTACTATATTTTTTCTTTCTCTGGGTCACAGAAATAATGAAAAATTAATTTTTCCTCACATCAGATTTAAAAGCACTTTTTTGTAGAGAAGAGTAGCTTCACATTTCCACAAGGGAATAACACAAATGGCTTACGAAACATTAATTTGTATCAAATTTCCTACATTAGGTATTATGAAAAGAAGTCATACTGATTACACAAGATTACACAATGCTGCTTTTAAGAGACTAAGCAAATTTAGTTTTACTGGATAAAAGGCTGTAAAAGTAGCTGCATTAGGACAAGTGAACCACACTGGTTAAGTAGAACATGAAGACAACACAACAGACCACCGAAGTATAGTCTCAACTGACAATGATAAAAGTTGTTGCTGCACATGGACAATGTGTTGTTCAAAAGTAGCTTTGTTACTGTAGAAGCACTGCAGCAGTTTTTCATTCTGTTAAGGGAGAGTTTTCCTTTCCACCATTGCCACATGCTTCCTCAGTAAGTCAATGCAAACTGTTGGATTTCCTTAGAAAACTGAACCAACTGAATTAAACTTAACTGTGACCAACTAACTATCAATCTGTCTTTGTTTCATGAAGTAAATTGAGAGGCCATTTGTTGTGAATCAAGACAAAAAAAACCCAAATTTGTCGAATAAATTTAATTAGTAGAGACTAACCAACCTTAACCGACTCCAAGGTGAGAACCAACGCATCTCTCTGTAGATGCCAGAATTGGCCATCAGCATCTTAGGTCTGATTAGCAGGATTTTTCTACAGGAAGCAAAAGGAATGCAGATTTATAGTTTTTGCTACACACTGAAAAAAATTATCTAGCTCATACAGGTGACAAACATTCTAGACCAGGGGTGGGCAACTCCAGGTCTCGAGGGCCAGTGTCCTACAACTCTTAGATGTCTCCCTGGTCCAACACACTTGAATCTAACAGCTGAATCACCTCTTAAGTGCAGTCAAGTTTTCCAGAGTCCTGCTAATGACCTCATTATTTGACTCAGGTGTGTTGAAGTAGAGATACATCTAAAAGTTGCAGGAGACCGGCCCTCAAGGCCTGGAGTTTCCCACCCCCGTTCTAGACTGTAGTTGTGGTTGGACTAAACCTCTGACATACCTGTTCAGAAAGAGGACACGGCAGTTGTAACGTACATTATGATGCATGATAGGCCTGAGAGAAAAACAGAAGAAAGTCACACATGGGGCCTTGAAAATATACTCATAACCCTGAAAGTTAAACTCTTTTTTTCACTTCATACCTTCTGTGTTTTTTGTGATTAAAAGAAAGAAGTTAATAATTGTGAAACAAAATTAAAATAAAGGCCCTAAGTTGATACTTAGGGCCAACGGATGCAATACCTTTAGCAATTATCATAAAATTTAAGGTACTGTATGTCTCTTCCAGCTTTAGCACATTTAAAGATCTGAAAAATCTAACCGTTCCACTTCGCAAAATAGATGAAGCTCATTCAGATTGTCACTGTCCTGCTGGAAGGCGAACCTCTGCCCCAATCTCAAGAGTTTTACAGTCTCAAGCAGAGGTTGCGCTAGACTTTTTTTGTTATTCAGCATAAAAAAAAATAAATAGATAAATAAAAAAATAGGTCAAATACTATTTTTACCCGTCAAATTATAATCATATTAACATAGGCCATTTAGCAGCATTTTTATGCGGTTTAGGTAATATTCACCTAGTTGAACCGTGAATCCAGATCCCATCACACATAAAGATTAACACATCTAACTTTTTCTTGGTTGTGATACAAACCACAGACTGAGGCCCCGATACCTTATAATAAATTAAATTAAAGACTGCACTTAAATTACAGTCGCTTCACCAGCTAGGGTCTGAAGACACAGTCTCACAAATTCCTCCTGGTTTGCATCTGCAGAGAAACTGCCCGAGTTCATCAGTCAGTTGGATCTGTCTGATCCAGACCAATCAATTGAACTCAAGAGATTTTTACTCTGTGCGGTCTGGGCGTGCACTTTTACGAGGATCTTTTTGCGTGGTTCATCTTCCCTGAAACGGACAGATGTTACATCTGGACGCGGGAGGGTAATGACTTCCAGCTCCATTTGTTAAAACCGCAGGACGAGTGAAGTTTAATTCTTCCCAACGGCGGAGCCGCGTCCGCATTAGTTCTGCAGCGGACTGCGCTTGTTACGGTCTAATTGACTTTTTCTGCACCTTTACTTATTTCCTCAAGATAAAATGCCGGCTCCTCTGTTTAGACTATACATGGGTTAGCTTAACATTGCATTCTCTTAACATTAGTTTTCTCTGGTCTGTAATGGAGACTTGAATTAAATGAGCCATTTCAACCAAAGGTTTGAAAAGCGCTTCCTAACCAGACGCGCTCCAAAGTGTCTGGTCCATAACTCTTCAGCACGCTGTCAGCTCCTGGTCAGAAAGACGCATTTAATTCAGTGTCCATGAGATGAAATTCAGAAAGGATTGTTTTAATTGATTGATTTTAGTTGCCTCTACGATGAACTCTTTGCATATACAGTAGTCTGTAATGTCTGCCTGTGTGAACCAGTCAAGGGTGTGAATTATAACCTGTCAAATGACGGATGGGCTTCAAATTTTCCCGTTGTTTAAAAAAGATAACAGGTCAAATACAGAAAATATTCCGTTAACACGACCGCTGGTCTCCACTAAGTTTTCCTACAGAAATGCCATCCATCTTCTCAGTGGAATACTGGAAAATTGTGTTTGATTTCATTCTTACTGCATTTATATATATTGTTTAAAAATATGCTGAACAAAGAAGGAAGAACTGAATTTTACAGATAAGTCTGTAGATGAACAACTGCACTTTCATTGTGTGTACACAAAAGATTTTGATAATAAATATTTCTTGTAGACTTCTATAAATCCCACTGCACTGCAGATTGTTGCTGCTTTTGTTTGTAGCAACTAGGTCAAACGCCGGTGCCATCTTGTGGCATAATGAGGGCAAGTCAAACTGCAAACAACCAAGACTGAATACACAGAAGCGGAGAAAGTTGTGAGCGACTTATCTGCAGTTTTGAATGAAGAAGCTAGATGGAGTGAGGAAGAAGACAAAGCTGGTTCTACTGACAGACTGCAACCCCATTTATTGAGCCGCATTATTCAGGAAGAAACGACTCCATCATTTCTGGGGAGGAGTTCGACAGTGATTTTACAGTAGATTTTACATCTACTCTATTTCAAGCTAAAACTTACATTCCCACATCACAGATGATGTCCTGGGTAACTGGGGATTCCAGAAGAGTCTTCAGGACCTGAAAGCTGTGAAGCAGCGTGTCTGACTCATAGAAGTGGTCTGCACAGCCATACCCACTATCAAATACACACCAGATGGAGAGAAAAGGGATTTAGCAAAGTGAAGTAAAACCAAATGAAAACAGAAACTAAGCCCTCTGATTGGTCAGTATAAATTCAGGTAGTTTTTTTTTGTTTGTTTGAAACACATAAAAACATGAACTGTGTTCGCTGTTTTGTGATAAATTATAGAACTAATGCTACAACCACTCACAGAGCATAACATTTGCTTCACAAAAGATCACTGCTGATATCTTTGCTGCTAGACATTGAGTAGACACGCTTGCTCAAGAGACCGGGAAACTCCTGTACCATGGTTAAAGAGTCCTGTTGTTTCAGGACTCTAGCTCTTTATTATCAAATAAAAATGGTTTGATACGATATGTGACATGTTCATGTGAAGCATTAATTGCATTATAAAAGAAGGGGGATAAGGTGACTTCTCATTCAATATAGAACATACTGCACATAATGCAGAACTTGATGTTGGTTTGTTTTTCTTCCTACCATATCTCCAGCTCTGGACCCAGCCGATATTTAGCTCCATTTGCCTTTGCTACCTCGATACCTGCAGAAACACACACCGAGCAGGATGCATTACTGGCTTTAGATGTAGAAAAAAACCTGTGTGCGTATACTGTAATATTTCTGCACCAAAACAAATTCATCCAAAACTTTCGAGATTTTTATGTGAAAATAAAAAAATTGAGAAAGATGTTGTCCTTTTGCTTCCACTTTTCCTTTTTGTGGCCTAAAAATCCCAATAAGATCCATTAAAGATCTGGTTGTTACTTGACAGAATCTGAAGAAGTTCAAGGGGTATTGTTTGGTAAGTAAAACAAAATGCCTCAGTGCTTCATGAAGCTTTATCTCGTCATCAATAGTAAACAGCATTAAACGTTGTTTTCTTACAATAAACGAATACCACCAATTTTGTGCAAACATAAATGAAATAAATCCACTTACTCTTCAATATTCTCTTCGCGTTGCCTTCAAAGTCCAGAACCCACTGATTTAAAGAGCATGTTGACAAGGTCACTTTACGACCCATTCTCTTCTCCTTGTGTTCACAATCAACACGTCACAGGACAAATATAAACTGTGGTCTATCTTCACAACTTGTTCGCACAAAACCTTAATAAGTGAGTTGTTTGCTTCTACGGTGCTGAGTGTATTGTCACTTCCGCAGGAAAGCAACACAGCTCACTTCCTCGGCTGAAGTCTGTCAGTGTGATGCTGCACTCAGCAGGATGAAGGACATATTACAAGCCAGCAGCATTATTGTTTGGTTGTTTTTCTTTTTCTCGTTCAATGGCGGTTGGCCGACAATGTTTTGGGGAATTACTGCCACCAACTGGAATGGAGTGTGAATTGGGATACTAAATTGTTACATAGATACTACATACAAGAAAAAATACATTCTTAAAATCCATTTTTCTATTAATTTAGTCTTTCTAAGGTTCCTTAGCAAAAAATAACATTTTAAACTATGTCCAGGTGCAGTGTGTCCTGTAGATTAACTAGCTCTCTTCTCTCAATAGCAGTAGAACAATAAAACGTGTTCCACTCTCTGGTGAAAAATTAATATACTAAGTATGTTAACTTTTAACGTACTTGAGCATACTTTAAATAAGACTAATCATGAGTATACTTCAAGTTCATTTAGGATTAGTTAACTTAAAGTGTGACATTTTGTAACAACAAATTTTGTGCTTAGTGTACTTTAATAGTATTTAAATTGTATTAAAGCACAATTTAAAGTGTACTAAATGTACTTCAACGTACTTTTTTTGGACAACTTATGTTACACTTAGTGTACTTTAAGTATATTGCTTTGTATGTAATATAAACATGCTTGATTAGTATATTTTGAGTGTACTATTTTTGTTATTGAATTACATTTAAAATATACTTAGAATGTATTTTAAGTATATTGGCATTACATATTTTATATACTAGTAGTGTGATTACAGTATGCTACAATTACACTTTTGGTTTATTATAATTGCTAATGAAGTACACTTTTCAGTTACTTAATGTCTTTTATTGATCTGCTTTGCCACTTTGTATATTACATGCTTCATACACACTGCAGTACTGCAAACATATCAGGCTACCAGAATATAGAAGGATCAATTACTACACACTTTACAGGTGAAACTAATTACATTGTGTTTTCAATATATTACCATTTTGGTAACACTTTATTATAATCAGACAAGCACAAGACTAACATAACACCTGTCATCCAACTTTTAAAGCAACTTATCATTAAAAGTGTCATTATTTACCAAATGAAACTTCATGACACCTGTTAGTAGTTAATAGTTATGTCATGTTGTGCTATGTCATGTAAGAAGACAGAAATTAAGGCTAATTCAAAAGTAGGGGGTGTATTTATTTAGGTTATGTTTTACTCTTTTTTTTAAACTTTTTCTCAACTCACTATATTACCACAGCAACATTAGTGCTGCTACATTGTTAGTTATTTCATGTGACAGTATTTTCAGTAAAAGTTTGAAGGAGTTCCAAGAGAGTGACAAGGTGTTTTTTTAAAGGCCGTTTGCTCACAAATGTACTCAGTGGTAAGACACTTTACATCCTACAGAAAAAAATAGTGACAAGTGACAGAAAGCAGTGGCACAGCTCACTGACAGAAAGCTTCCACCACTGAGTAAGCAGGTAAGACTTTATTTTTCACCAAAACGTGCATCTAGCATAAACAGTGTGATAGGTTACATCTAATTTTCATCAGTCTGCAGGGAGGTCACAGTCAGGAGTGAGAGGTGATAATAAGAAAACAGACTAACACATGCTATAGCTTTGCTTTTAGCCTGAAGGACAACTGGCACTGCAGTCTCTTTCTATTCTGCTTTTCAGCATATTTGTTCAATTAAATCTTTAAATCATCATCATCAGCAGGTAAATGCAGCTTCAGTGGCCCAAAGGCTGTTTTACAAAGTGGCATTAGCAGTCAACATATGTCTTCTATCACTATCCATCAGTTCGACTCAGGTTAATGACTGTTTCCTAGTTATTTTAGCAATAATCACAGTTTTTATGTATTTACAGAAACAAAGTCTTGTCAATGACATTTTTCATTGAAAATGGATAGCTGTCCATTTTTCCAACAATGGACAGTTATCCATTGTTATTTGGGGGTGGGAAAAGGAGGAGAAATTTCTGGAAGTATTTTGGTATGAAATGTCAAAGTAATTTTTTTTTTTTGCCAAAATTGGGACTCCTAATTTGTTTAATGATCAAATACATGACATTTTGTGGTGCTCTTGATTGTGTTTCTGTTTCATAATGTAAGATAGCTATTGCGACACTAATAAGGAATGACAGTGGCTCAGTTTTTGGTTATTGGCTAACAGTACTTAGCCAATAAGTACTGTTGGGTACTTAGCCAACTTAATTACTAATTAATTAATTAATTAACTAACCAATAAGTACTTATTGGCTTATTGGCCAATAAGTACCAATAAGGCTAAGTACTTATTGGCTAAGTACTTAGCCAATAAGTACTTAGCTACATCAAGAAGCTGAAACACACATAGGTTCTTAATTAGTCCTGTAGTTTGACGTTTGATGCAGTAACTGACTTTGATAAGTAGTGAAACAAGGCAGACTGAAGGTCTACATTTCTTTGTCAAAGTATTCGCATTTCTTCACTGACAGACTTCAATGTTTCTTGAACCTCATTCAAGTCCTTGCTTGTCCAGGCGATTCAGTCATAGCCAGACTGGACTGCCCTACACTGTATATTGGTGTTACAAAACAATTTACATCAATTTCAGTCTAACAAAATCAGTAAACATTTGTTTCTAGATTTATAAAACACTGTAGCTTTCTGCTACAGTTATTTCCTCCAGGAAAGCAAGCAAACACATTGTGTGGCAGTGATTAATCTACTGCCACAAAGCACATGGGAAAGTGCAGGCACAAGACACTCTGGTGAATGTATTCTTATTGTCCAAACAGGTGCAGATTCATGCTGGCAAAGTGTGGACAGAATACCATCTGCTTGCACAATGTGCAAGCTAGGTTCTGTCTGCATTTTCATAAACATATGTTGAAATATTGTGTCACACTCTTTCACGCAAAAACACTGTTATTTTCAAACATGAAACATAAACATTTTAGAATAAATAGACTCATGTAAAAGGCTACATAAAGAAGGCATCATATATAATAGTAGACCATAAGTACACAAAAAATGAACAATTCACAATCAACATTGTGTAAACAAACAGAAAAATGCTTAGCCCTCTTTTGTTTATGCCATGGAGTGGAAGTTAGACAGGAATTTCAGTATAATTCCAGCTAAATCCTATTTTACAGTTTGTTCTGTGTAGATAGTCAGTTTGTTCCTAAAATCTTAAATGTCCTTTCAACAATCAGTGGCAAAACACAACAGAATAGTCATGCCCTGTATTAGCCTAAAGCAGACCCACTGCATGACTTGACAGTGCTCTTAACAGAAAAGTGACTTATATACAACATCCCAATTTCAATAAGTGTTGAGTTCATGTGTAAAGGAGAAGGATGTTTTCCTGACAGTAAACGGGCATATTTCCTTTTACAATCCTGCATGTTTGCAGCAGGTAATTTTTTCTGTGCTCACCTGTAGTTAAGAATAACAGTCAAGAAAAACAAAGAAGAAAATGTAGACATCTCATGCATAATGCTTTGTGTGACTATTTCAGGTTTTTGTTTTGAATCTTTAACTCTAAACAATCCAGTTTTCATTCACATGAGCCTGAAGTTTCATGGATTCTGAGCAGGTAAAATGTTATCATTTTGAACTGTCAGCCAATAGTTTAGACTGAATAAACCAACAATCTTGGATATCTACTTGGAGTTTGTTGGTGTTGCACATGTTGGTAAAGTCAACCTTTCACTACCTGCTGGCCTTTCCAATATCTCCACATGAAAATAAATGAATTCAAAATTTTTCATGCTTTATGTTGCTATAAGTAGATGATTTCATTATGGACCTACAGTATTTACCTTAAGCTTTTGCTTGACGTTGGCTTACAAATTTTAATATGTGTGGGTGGTTGGCTTTTCAGTCACCAGAGCCAATGTCTGTTCTACAAAGTATGCTCACAAGTCATTATCATCATAAATTAGACTTGAAATAATGACAGTGTTGTATAAATTCAGCACAAGACACATCTGCAGCTCTTACAAAGACTATTTACAATTTTTGCACATATAAAAAAATATTCTAGTGACAGCATCATCCCCTACTTCAAAACCTGCTTCAGGTGTCAGTAAACAGATTTTCCTTCTGAAAGGTCACATTATTTTGGGCAAAATCAAAGATCAGTCCAGAAGTAGAAAAACTAGGGATCTTCCGAATTAGAAAACTAGTCTTACCTTTCCAGGAGTAGCACATTCTATTTGGTGCTAGTAAGGCACCTTGCAGCCTTGGTCACTGCATTACTCCATCTAACAAGACAGGCTTAAGAAAATTCCATGAAACCCATTTTGAACATCTAATCCATCTGATCCAAGGCAGCTCCAACATATACACGCATTACAAACTATGAAAAAGGAGCAAAAGTTAGAATTTCATTATACTTCAATAAAAATAACTGACTTCTAGATCAAGGCATGCAGCTATAATCTGCAGCTATTTAGGCTTTTATTTTGACATTAAAGCCTAAATATGCTTTATGCAATCTATGTGGGACATGTCTTACAAATGTCCACATGTCCCAGATTTCTCTTCTTTAAGGAAAATTTGTTCTCTCATTGAGACCTCGACTACACTAATGTGCCAATTGTTGAAAAATTATTTGCACAGTTTAAACAACATCCTGTTAGATTTTATATACTTAGCAGCTAAACTTGAAAGTCAGCTTTAAAAGGAATAAAAAGCAGCTCCAGAGACAGCTTAAATAACTGACTTGAAATTTCTCAGTGCTTCTCTAGATTTACTGACAATTCAAAGCATTTTTAGATTACAAGATTCACTCAGTTGTCCTTTCAAACATGTACACACTCATACATAGATCGTTAGCAATTTGGGATTAAGTGCTTGGCTCAAAGACACACTAACCGGTGGCATGGGGAGGAAGCTAGAATGAAACTCAAACTGTTCTAACTGCAAGCTGACTACATTTACAACTGTGCTACAGCTTCCCAAAGTTACAGATACTGAAATAACTGAAGAAGGAAAACAAAATGCTTTTTTGTTTTACTTTACATAGTTGTAGGATGCAAATTCTGTTACAGTGCTACTCACTTGGTTTGTTTTTCAAGAGACCTTGAGTATAGCCCAGAGAAAAGATGAGTGTCTAAAATTGTTACAATTTTTGATTGAGTCTTTAAAACAAACTTGGTGGTTACAGAACATTACCACATTTCACAGGAAGTCATAGAAACTTTTACAAATCCCCAGGCAGAGCTGAATGTCTACATTAGCTGACTGTTGAATTACAGTCATGGAAGGAAGCCCATTTGAGTCCATCTGCAGTTGGTCACATGTCCTTTACAGAACAATGCAACAGTATCAAACTGCAGCATTCGAAACAAGAAAGATAAGTGTCCTCACTGTACGTTTCAATATACTTGCACATATCCAAGTTCTCCTCTATGTGTGCATGTATAAATATGCACGTGAGTGTCACTGTCCTGGTAATGTAGGAAAGTGTGATGGCACAAGTGTATGAATATGCGCCAGGGACTGTGCTTGTGTATTTAGGGGCAACGTGATGTGGCCCTTAGCTGGCAGATGGCTGGACAGCAGTTCCTCTTCAACACCATCAGCTTCAAAAGAGTGGGAATAGAGTTGTTACAAAGCAGCTCATGTTTTTATGCCATACCATTCACAATTGATCAAATATTAAACTGAAAGAGTTGAATGTGACCTACCACTTCCAGGATCCATCTCAGTCTGGTTTCCAGTGATGTGGTGCCAATATGCAGACCGGGGTAGGATGGCAGTTGGGGTACATGGGTAGGAGCCAACCTCTGAGTCCTTAGACAACATCTAGATGTCAAATGCACACAACATCACAAGAAATCAAGATGAAATTCATAAACTACAACATTCTTTATAACTTTAATTGAGACCTCGTGCATTACATGGATGGTTTGGTCTCCACAGCAGTCACTCCTCACAAACAGAAGAAGCAACTTTATACTCTCCTATATTTCTAGATGTATCATAAAATAAACCTGACTTAAATCCAGTTTAAATTCCAGCCTACTCATCCAGACCAGCTGAATACTTCATGTCTGTATCTGTTCCAGATACAGACATACGTACACTAAAGTTTAGATCAGGCCAAAAATATCCAACACAGCCCAAGCCCATGGGCATGGCGTCCAAGCTCAATCCAAACTGACTAATTAACCTTAATCACGGGCCCACGCCCGAAATTAAACCAGGCATATTATTTTAATTAAGATTTTGCAGCTATTTTGTTTAGACAACAAAAGAGATTTTTAACATCTCCCAGTTCCATTTATCACTTGTTGTAACATCAGAATGAGTCAAGTGCATATAAGCTGGGATGTGTGACTGATAGGCACGGAGCAGATGGTGGCTGCTTTGTGCAGTGAGCTATGCTTTTTACAGTCTAATAAACTTCTGCCCTTTACTTTCTTTCCTTCCTCGACAGGGTAAATTGATGGCTCCTCTATTTATTTCGAACAGACAAAAAGTAAAAACAAGAAAAAATACAAATAACACAAATTATCGTGCCCAATTGACATGCAATTATCTGTTTGAAAAGAAGCAGGTAGACGATAAAAGATTATAATAAGTAGATCAGCACATTATGGATTCTGTGTTTTCCGCTATCTTATCTTCTTCTATTTGCTTACATGCACCGCTGCAGCTTGCATAGCCATGCTTATGTGTGACTGCCGCCAGTCATCTGTAAACAGACTGAATCTGATTAGACTACCCTTCATTGAGGGTACAGATTGCAGAGAAAAATAGAAAGCTAAACTCGCTACAATCTTTACCTCACTTGGTTACATCCATAAGGTGAGCTGAGTGTGGCCCAGAGCTGGACAGTGAAAGTAACTCTGTATCTGTTCCATTTATATGACATGTGTGGCTTGTAACATTTGATCATTTTTCAGCACTAAAGCCTATTATATGTAACCAAATTTCATTATTTCTCAAGGTAAGTTACACTAAGCAATTCTGGGTCTTTTCCTGAAACTGGTTAACGAACCTGGGTGGTGCACAGAGACAAAAATTAATGAACTCCACACAACTTTACATTTTGTATTCTTGTTTGATTTTCTCTGTGCTGGATGTCTTGCCAGCTTATTATGTGCACCACAGAAACTCAAGTCCTGCTGTTTTTGGGTTAGGGGTTAGCTTTAAGTTTAACTTCTTAAGCTGCTATCCCCGCGACCCGACCCTGGATAAACGGAAGACAATGGATGGATGGGTTAGTTTTAAGACTAAGGTGTCAACTGAGTTTTGGTTAGGCTTAGGGTTAGGTATGTATGTATGCATGGGGTAGGGTAAGGGTTAGGCTTTAGAAATTAATGGTAATCAATGGAAAGTCCCCACAAAGACAGGGAGACATGATGGTGTGTGTGCGTGTGTGTCAGCCAGGTTCTTACCCTTCTGTTTTTCTCTAACTCCAGCAGAACCTTTTTGTGCTGCTCAGCGATGGCCAGTGTAGAGGAGTGGACCCTCTGGTAAATCTGCTCCCCCTCTTTGGTCTGGAAGGTGTAGAGGCCTTCACCACTATCACACATCCTTCACACAAAGACACTGCTGTATTATACCAGGTTATAAAACCGCACTAACTGATGTACTGGAAATTTAGCAGTCATTTCAGAAAAAATGAAAGAATTCAGAACAATTATAAAAAATATGAAATTTTTCATAATTGTTTTTGCAAGTTACATATTTAAAACATTCCACAATCCATGATTGGTACTTTTAGCTCTTGAAAATGACATATTGTTGTGTTCTGTGGTTTCAAGGCAAATTCCCTACACTTTTCTTTCCCAAATTACATATTTCTTGGTGTAGGTTTTGTTGTTGTTGTTGATTGTTGCATTCCTTTTCATTGTGTAGTGTTTTGGCCAAATGATTAGTTCACAACTTGTTGTGTCACTACTTGATCATACGAAGAGATTTAGAAAATTATTAAAAATATATATTCCAGAGAAGTAATAATTAGCTCATTAATCTACAAACTAAGCACAGGATGGGAGTTCAGTTTCACCGAGGAATTCTAAATTCATACATGGTGGAAAATTCAAAAAGATACAGTTTGTACATCTTATGGTATTTTTTCTTTCAAAGTATTTACATATACAACTACATTTGAATGTCCCATTACAATATCTCTCAAAAATGGTTTGTGATTAATTTATTACAATGGAAAACAGAAGATAATAAAATAGTGAATCAAAGCTGATAAAACCATGAATAAAATAATGCAAAAATAAACAGCAGGTGTTTTACCTATAAATAAACTAGCTGATGAACATTTGTTATTTGAAGAAAAGAATTGATGTGGTGAAGATGTCTGTTACTTTAAAGATTTTTTTGTAATCTTAAAAAAAAGAAAGAAAAATAAATAAACAAAGTAATCCATATCCTAACCTGATGAGGTCTGGCTTCATCTTAAATTACCTCAGGTAGATCTGCTGACCTTCTGACTGAAGCAGCTGGACTAACTTCACTCAGAGATTCTGACATCAACTGCAAATGGAGCTGATGTCTGGAGTCTTGATCAGCATGACTTCTCGTCTGTCTCCAACACTGCCTACGGAGCCGATTGACTTTAAGCTAATGCAGTTTGATTAATGCGTTTTAGTCCAGAATTCATCAATTCATTAAGCTGTTCTTCTGATAAGCTCTGAGTGTCAGGACTCTGGGTTTTTGGGTTGGTTTTGCTTCTCATTTTATTTAGCTTCATGTTTTAGTTCAACTTTAGTTTAGCCATTCCTGGTCCTTTGGATATTATTATTATTATTAGAGGTATTTAGTGAAATAAGAATTCTCTTATTGCTTTCCTTATTTTCAGTCCTTTATAGTGTTTCTAGGTTTATTCTTTAGTTACCTCAAGTTCTGTCCTTGTTTGAGTCATGTTTGAGTAATGTTTATTTATTAATTTTATCAGTTCAGTTATTCTTCCATGTCCAAATCTATGTATATCTTCCTTTAGTAATTCTAGTTAGGTTATTTCTTTAGTCCTTCTACCTTTCCCAATAGTATTACTAATTCTTATTTGGTCTCTTTTGGTTTGGTTAGTCTTTCTTTAGTAATTCTAGTTTCTTTTCTTTGTTTAGATCTCCTAGTTTCTCTAGCTCTATGTTCCTTAGTTCTTATTGTTGTTAGATCAGCCATGTTTCTATTTAGATTCGGTTACGGTTTCCCTCATATCCTTCTCTCCTAGTTCATCAGGTTTTCCTTACTCTTAGTGTCTTTTGTATTAATAGTATTTTTCAGTTTCCCGTTTCCTCTCTTTTGTGTTCCCAGCAGATCTCCTTAGTTTCCCTGTGCCACCTTCTCCCCGCCCGTCAGTCAGCTCCTGTGCCAATTACTCACACCTGCAATCACTCCTCTCATCTAGCTAGGCCATTGTTCCATTTACTACCTCCCAGTATTTAAGCTCCTCTATCCCAGTCACAACTTGCCAGTCCATCTTGTCACTACCCATGCTTCCCTTCCTGGATTACCTTTTGTTCCCTCGTGTTTGTTTTGTTTTTGGATTTTCTTGTACCCTTGGATTTTGGATTTTTTGTTGGTTAATTTTCTTCATTAAAACATCCATTTATTTCTACGTCTACTGCCTGCTGCGTTTGGGTCCACCGCTACATCACATCACGACACTGAGTCAATGTCAGGGCCATACACTTCATTTGGCATGCCTGCAGGATAAATTAAGTTACTGGTAACAATAAAATAAGAAAAGCAAAGTTATGCAAATATAGATCAGTCCCTGGACCAACACACCTGAAGCAAATGGCTGAATCACCTCCTCAGTAGCCTATGCAGTCAAATTCTCCAGAGTCCTACTGATGTCTTCATTACCTGACTGAACTTTATTAAAGCAGAGACTTGTTAAAGTTGCAGGACACCGGCTGTGAGGGATGGATTGGAAGACCTCTGACTTTGGCTACGTTCACACAGCAGGTTTTCTCCAGCGCCTCTCAAGTGTGGAGTACCACAGGGATCTATTCTTGGACTTCTTCTCTTTTCACTCTACCTGCTTCCACTGGGTGCCATTCTTAGGAAATATGGCATTGCTTTTCATTTTTATACCAACTATATCCAAATTTATGTCCCACTGATCCAAAGAAATCCATGCTCTGTCAATCATTTGTTGAAATTTTATGTCTTGTAGTTTTTTTGCATTTTAAAGACAAATAGATAGTTCTATTGTTTAGGTCTAGCAACAGCTCAAAACCTCATGTTCACTTGGCCTCTTTATTCACTATGTGACAGCTGTTGCAACAAACCTGCAACAAAGGCTGGATTTGACACACGTGTCAAATTTAAGGCTCAGTTGTCAAATCCATTTTTCCAACCTGAGACAACTAGCAAAAAAGCCAAAAACCTTTTTTTTCTGCATCACTTTGAAAGATTAATTCATGCTTTTATCACAATTCATTAAGATTACTCTACTACACTTTATGTTGGCCTCAGTCACAAATCACTTTCTAGACTCCAGTTAGTTTTAAATGCTGCTGCTCGGCTCTTAACCGGTACTAAAATTTGACAGCACATTACTCTTGTTTTAGCATCTCTTCACTGGCTTCCAATAAATTTTAAGATAGATTTTAAAATTCTTCTGTCTGTTTTCAAATGCCTCCATGGCCTTACCCCACTGTATCTGTCTGATCTGCTTCAGCCGTATGTTCCCTCAGTTGCACTAGCAAGATTAGTTCTGTTAGTGCATGAGGAGTCACTGAAGAGGAAGTTGAGCAGTATCTGCTCATTCTCAGTTGCTGCCCCCAAACTGTGGAATGTTTTACCTAGTCAAACAGAGTCTGCTCATGTTTTTAAATCCTTTCTTCAAGCTTAGCTAGCAGCCAGAAAGAAATGTTGTTTTTTTACAGTTACTGTTGTTCTATTTATATTTTACAGCACTTTGGTCAACTGTGCTGATTTTAAAGTGCTTTAGAAAATAAAACTGGAATGGAATGGTTAGGCCTGTCACGATAGCAAATTTTGCTGAGCGATTAATTGTCTCAAAAAATTATTGCGATAAACGATAATATTGTTTGAAGACCTTTTTACACTGATGTAATGGAAATGACGTAATAATGCATGTGATTTCCTGCCAAAGATAGATACACTTTATTTTCAAAAGAACACTAAACACTGGAACTGATAAACAAAATAAACAAAACAACCAAAAACAAAAACAAAATGGATTCTCAGTCTCCATTAACAAAAAATGTACTTGATAAAAACTAAACAACATAAAGCCAAAGTGGAAATAAATACTGCATTCAACCTAAAGACTGCAGATTATGAAGTCTGTATATTATGTTGCCCTTCAGTAATAATTCGATTTAAATGGAAAAGATGGGCACATCGACTACCTGATGCAATAGTTCACACTAACAACAATCTTAGAAAGCTGGTCTTTCTAAGATTGTGTGGTTGATCGTTGTTGCCGCTCCGATCTAAATCAGGGTTTTTTTCCCCGACTGGGATCGTTAACGCAGCCTGTTGAATGTGACAGGTAGCCAATCAGAAGCGGATTCCCTCAGTGCTTTCTGAGGGGAAATTACGTCGGGGAATCCCAAACAGCTGACACGGCGCAACCCGAAGTCCAGCGGACATTGGAGATGATATGTGGAAACAACATTAATGTTTATTGAACATGCAAAGAATATAGAAATGACAAGGGGAGGAGTTGGAGCGAAATTCCTACCGCAGTTGATAAACCCGGTAACTTTTCAGCTGTTCTTCGTTAACGTGACGTAAATAGGTTATAATGATTTTCATTCAGTCAGGACTTTACGCTGATGCTAGCCACATGCATTGCAGGTAGATTGTAGTACAGCATTGATTAATGCCTGGTTTTAAAATTAGTTCACTGAACTTGTAGCCATTATTTTGTGCCCATTGTTGGACACCACACGGCAGGACCGAACCCGATCGAACCTTTATACCTAGGATTTCTGTCGGCTAATATGTGGTCTCAGGTTTTGAAAATGGGCCGACAATCCGCCGACAGCTCTAAGATCCTGTAGTGTGCGCTGGGCTTCACACTAAGGAAATTAGGAAGGGAGGAGTCAGTGGAGAACACCGGAGCAGAGCCCTTTTTCATTCAGTGTCATTAACAGAAAGAGAAAAAGGCCGGAAGAGACGATAATGGCGATAATTGAAATGACGTCGATAGTTTTAATTTATCGTACGATTAATTGATTTATCGTTTATCGCGACAGGCCTAGGAATGGTACACCTTTAATTAAAATAATTATGTTCAAATGCATTTCATTTTCATTTGATTCAATTAATATTCATCAAGCTGGAATACACATTGTGTAATCACACATCTGGCAGATGGATGCATGTAGCTCACACTTGTCAATTAAATTATGAACATGGACATGGATCCTGCATTCTGTTGTGTGTAATGAAATGTTTCAGGGTTTTGATATTGACCTGGAGGCTGAATCCACACTCTGCACCCATACTGGAGACTGGAATTACAAGCTGCAAATTGAAGATATCAGAAATTGACAAGATTCTCTAAGCAAAGGAGGATGCACTCATTCTGCATCAGATGCGCTCCAAAGTCTCCATAGCTCTTCAACGTGCTGTCAGCTCCCAGATAGTGAGATGTCAGAGTATACGCAGATTGGATTTTTTTTAAAGTATTATTTTAAATGTTACTAATTGATTCAGTTACCTCTACAAATGAAGCCTGGGAGTAAAGTTGGCAATCAATTCAGGTTTGCACAAAGTAGCAGGTGTGTGAATTCTAATCAATAAAAATGACGGATGTTGTTCAGATTTCCCCATCACCATTTAAATCCTTCTTAGAGTTTTCCAGACAATAGTGGAACACACAAAAACATGCACAAATTACTAACTTTTTTTTTTGTACTGTAATCATTAAAAAATCTCCCCTTCAGTCCAACCTTATAAGTGGAGACACATTGTTGATGTTACCATTATAAAATAACTTACAATTAAGTATTGGCAAAGATCAATGTAATTTTCACAGTGTTGTTGTTAGCAGCTGCTGAAAGTAACTAAAAAGTTACTTTCCAAATCAAGTAGTCAGTAATCTAACAGAGTTACTTTTTCAAGGAATAATCAGTAATCCGATTAAAGTTACTTTTCCAAAGTACAGTAACTATGCCATCACTGCCCACAAGTGAATGGAAAAATTCACTACATGAGAACTTATTTGACAGATGTGTTTCCATCTCCTTTTTTTTTTTTTTTCAAATTAAATTTTTGTAAAATAAATCAAATTGTTGCACAATAGCTTGTACCTTTTCTGGTGATTAAACAGAATTTAAATCCCCTTTGTTGAAATCTGAAAATGTTCCAAAATGTCTAATGATATAAAAGTGTCACTTGTCTTTTATTTTAATCTTGGCTTTAATCTTTGATCTTTTGCATTAGCTAAGCAAACATTATAAAGTGTAACTCAAGGGTTCAATATCCTTTTCTTAAAAGTCAAGTAGTTAGAATTCTGTGTTTATGGATGCCCAGATCAGTGAGTAGTGCATGCATACCGCAGAAATCTCATATGTACTACAACACACACTTTTAAAGTGCTAAAATAATGGGCCGTGCCTACAAAATAATTTCAGTATCTCTACTCTAACATATAGTTTGGAAACTGTGATTATATGGATAAGTTCAGTAATAGTATATCTCGCCTACTTTTTGCTAATGTCAGCCCTTCCAGGTCTCACCGTCCAGCTTCAAAAGTGAAGCGAGTGGCATCACGTCCATAGCGCCGGAGAGAGCAGAGGGGCCAGGTAATCAGCTTGGTGCGAGGATTGTGGATGTCCCACAGGTATATGTTCTCATGGGTTATCTGCATCATGCACTCCCCGTAGATATCCAGGTTTGGACAGGGAAGGAGGAACACATTGAAGCGCTCTAACAAGACATAGAATGTCAGGATAAAAAGGAAACAATATTTTCTAAGGGAAGACATTTTATCAAAATGAATATCCGAAGAGTTCTGTTGTGGACTGAAACCTCCCTCTAAGGCTGTATGTCTCAACAATACGTGTGTGTGTGTGTGTGTGTGTGTGTGTGTGTGTGTGTGTGTGTGTGTGTGTGTGTGTGTGTGTGTGTGTGTGTGTGTGTGTGTGTGTGTGTGTGTGTGTGTGTGTGTGTGTGTGCGTGTGTGTGTGTGTGTGTGTGTGTGTGTAAAGTACCTGTGTGTTCACACTGTACTCCAGCAGCCAGCAGGTCAGGTTCTCCCATACTGATGTCATTCAGTCGAATACCAAGACACTCGATAGACAGCATTTTGAGCCAGTCCTCTGCCTCCAGCTCTAAGACACACAGCACTTCACATCTGATCTACTCCGTCTTAAATTGACACAAGCCTGTTCCTGGGACATCTCAGCAGCGATGTCCGGCAGCTGAGCTGAAGTACGTGAATGTTTGATAGTGTAAGTTTGCTTACCTGATTCACAGGTGAAGGTGCGTGAGGAATCATCTGTAAACACAATGGCTACTGCCTGTCGCTTGGTATCTCGAGGTAACCGGGTGATGTTCTTGACGTTACTAATTTCTGTCACCTAAATAAAAGAAGCAAAGGGAACATATGTTGACTAAATTAAAAACAAAGTAAATTGCTGAAGTATTGGTTATATTCATAGCTCAAATTTTAATGTATTTTATTTTAATTTTATGCTGTAGGCCAATACACAGTAAGACTTAAACCTGGTTACTCTTAGGTTACAGCTTATACATCAATTACATGTATAAGTTTCTTCTTATACATTTAATACACTGCTCAAAGAAATAAAGGGAACACTCAAATAACACATCCTAGATCTGAATGAAAGAAATATTCTCATTGAATACTTTGTTCTGTACAAAGTTCCATTTACACAACAGCAGGTGAAATTGATTGTCAATCAGTGTTGCTTCCTAAGTGGACAGTTTGATTTCACAGAAGTTTGATGTACTTGGAGTTATATTGTGTTGTTTAAGTGTTCCCTTTATTTTTTTGAGCAGTATATATTTATTATCGACGTGGTCGGGCCTGTCACATCATCATGCAATTAATTGATTTATTGCTTATTGTGACATACCTACTGACATGAGCATTTGGCTATTTGGCTTCTGGTCAATCATTGAAAAAGGAAAATAGTTGAACCAACTTAATTGAATTGATTCAATTGGTAACAAGTTAATTAAGTTATCCAACTTAATTTATTAAGTTGGTTTGTCTTGATAAATTTAAGTCAGTCTTACACAAATCATTTAATTTACTTCAAATTAAAAAGTAAACTATTAAAGGATCTTTTTTGGCTCAGGCGGCCTTTATTTGAGAGTAGTTAGACAGGAAAGTGGGTAATAAAAGAGGGGGAAGACATATGGCGAAGGTCATCAGGCCGGGAATTGAACCTGCAACGACCATGACGAGGACTAGGGTCTACTTATGTGGGTTGTGCTTATCTCTTGTGCCACTACAACTCCCTGGTGGATCTGTCCCTGGTGAAGCTTGTGTCACGATGTCAGTCATAGGATACAAATGCGGCTTTGAACTTAATTGTTTCAAGTAAAGTCAAAGTGAAAAGTTCCTTTAAGTTAAAGATTTGAAACTTTTAAGTTAATTCAACACAAAAAAAGTAAGTTGTCATCACCAAACTGAAAGAATTACGTGAGAATTACGTAAATAATTCAGTAAATAATAAATAATAAGTAAATAATTGCCAATTCAGTTGAGTTGTGTCTTTTATTAGAAAGGGATGTATAGTAAATTATCTGTCCTCTGAGACTTTAGTGTCTCCCATAACAAAGAATGAGAAATACAGTCATTCTTATTAAACACCAGGAACTCATCAATTACATTAGAAATAAAGTTGCAAAATTCTTGATCTGCAGCTAGAAGAGAATTAAACTGCCATGGAGGTCGGCTTGTGGGAAGTCAACTGAATATATAATACTAATGGTGCGTAGTCTGTAATCATCATACTCAAATAATCAGAAGAAACTACATATAAATTGATAATCTGATCAATAAAAAATAATCAATTCTGGAGTAGGAATTATGCACCTTAGAAAAAGAAACTTTTTCCAAGGTTTTTGGATCGATCTAACACTGGGTCAATGACACAATTTAGGACACCCCCCACAATAAGCAAAGGAGATGTGCCTGGTCCTACCATTTAAGAAAATAAAAAACACAATACAAAAAATAAATAACAATAAAGAGCTGAGTTGGACCACCCAAACCCCATATCAGACAACAAACCCATAACAGAGCAACACCCAAAGTCTCCATAAAAACAGAACAATTGAGACAGCAGCGCTATACATAACAGCTATTCACAATAAAAGGTGAACTTGGAGATAAAGCAGAGCAAACAGATGCAGAAGTATATTTAAAAAAAGGTTAATAACTCCCACCAACGTCAAAAATGAAAATGGCATGTGCTTTATTCTACTCCAAGATTATTTTTGTTATATTGTAACCGTCATCCAAACAAGATTGAGAACAGCGAAAATGCTTATATAATGAAGAAATATGCTCCAAAGCAATAAATAGAACTTATAGATGCTCACAAAGATTACTAATATTTAGCCAAACGAAAAATAATCATACATGTATTGATATGTTGACACATTGAGTCAACCAAAATTTTGAAGTGTATCAGTCTTTTGCCACTTCATCTTGGGGGTTGTCAGCATGAATGCTTAAATCTTTCACAATTATTAAACAGTCCAAATAGAAGGTCACAGATAGAAGATCACTAACATTATTTAAGAAGTTAGTTTAAATTTTATGGGACTATAAATACTTGAGAGCCAAAAATTCTAAGAGTTTTTGCTAGAAACCATATTCTCCAGACTCCCTTTATGCTTCCTGCTCTTGCTAAGAAATCTTTAGTTTTGAGGTGCTGATTCGATCAGCATAGACGTCTCACTAAATCAGAGACACTTGTGCTGTAGGTATTATCTCAGCAGATGTGGTACTTTGTTTTCAGGTCAAATGTTTATCATGTCCATACCTTATCTCTGCGGGCTGTACATAGCTCAAAGTCAAAAGTTTATCTCAATAAAATTACATCCAGCACATTGCTAGTATGACATAAATAAGAAAGATTATTTGTTTTAATGCCAAAGGGAATAATAATGCAATACAAATTGTTTCTGTAAAGCAGAGGTGTCCATGAGGCTGGTGTTATAATCCCTCACAAAATCATAATGTGGTCTTTGTTAGCAGAGTAATGAGTGTCTCCACCTGTCATGTGGGACACTGGGGTTCGATGCCCAGCTGGGGATGTTGAGTAAAACTATTCAGTTCTTTTTTATGTTATTCTCATTAAGCACAAACTACTAAGTTGATACCACCAGTAGCTGGATTCTATTTAGAATTTCTTAATCCCGCTTTCTGAAACCGATCCCATGTGTCCTTCACAGTTTAATACACTGCCTGGCCAAAAAAAAGTCGCCACCAAAAAATGGTCACACTCTCTAATATTTTGTTGGACCGCCTTTAGCTTTGATTACAGCCCGCATTCGCTGTGGCATTGTTTCAATAAGCTTCTGCAGTGTCACAAGATTTATTTCCCTCCAGTGTTGCATTAATCTTTCACCAAGATCTTGTATTGATGATGGGAGAGTCTGACCACTGCGCAAAGCCTTGTCCAGCACATCCCAAAGATTCTCAATGGGGTTAAGGTCTGGACTCTGTGGTGGCCAATCCATGTGTGAAAAAGATGTCTCATGCTCCCTGAACCACTCTTTCACAATGTGAGCCTGATGAATCCTGGCATTGTCATCTTGGAATATGCTCGTTCCATTTGGGAAGACAAAATCCATTGATGGAATAACCTGGTCATTCAGTATATTCAGGTAGTCAGCTGACCTCATTCTTTGGGCACACAATGTTGCTGAACCTAGACCTGACCAACTGCAGCAACCCCAGATCATAGCACTGCCCCCACAGGCTTGTACAGTAGGCACTAGGCATGATGGGTGCATCACTTCACCTGCCTCTCTTCTTACCCTGATGCGCCCATCACTCTGGAACAGGGTAAATCTGGACTCATCAGACCACATGACCCTCTTCCATTCCTCCAGAGTCCAATCTTTATGCTCCCTAGCAAACTGAAGCCTTTTTTTCTGGTTAGCCTTACTGATTAGAGGTTTTCTTACGGCTACACAGCTGTTCAATCCCAACCCCTTGAGTTCCCTTTGCATTGTGCATGTGGAAATGCTTTTGCGTTCACAATTAAACATACTCCTGAGTTCTGCTATTGTTTTTCTTCGATTTGATTTGACCAAACGTTTAAGTAATCGCCGATCACGATCATTCAGGATTTTATTCCGACCACATCTCTTCCTGGAAGACGATGGTTCCCCACCATCCTTCCAGTTTTTAATGATGCGTTGGACAGTTCTTAACCCAATTCTAGTAGTTTCTGCAATCTCCTTAGATGTTTTCTCTACTTGATGCATGCCAATGATTTGACCCTTCTTAAACAGACTAACGTCTTTTCCACGACCACAGGATGTGTCTTTTGCCATGGTTGTTTAAGAAATGAGGAATTACTCATTGCATCAGCTGGGGTTAAATAACTTGTTGCCAGCTGAAAGATAATAGCCTATGCAGTACTTATCCAATAGGAGGCTTGTACCTATTTGCTTAGCTAAATCCAGGTGGCAACTTTTTTTTGGCCAGGCAGTGTATGTTCATAAATACATTGGTGTCTCTGCATGTTTGATCGTACCTATGTGTGTGAGGACTGTGTTTTATTGGTGAGAAGATGAACAAGGCAGCATGAAGAAGCAATCTTACTGATGTGCACCTCCAAAGTACTTTCTTCACAACTCAAGTTAATACAAACATTAATGAACTTGTTGCCAAAAAAAACACTATCAATCATCTTCCTCAAATAAAATAATACGAGGAGCAGAGTAAATTAAATATGTTTCCAAATGTTACTTTTTTTTCTCTTTACATATGCCCTGCAAAAAACATTAAAAAATGTTTTATGAGCAAATAATATCTGCTCCATGACAAAAATTAATCAGAGAAGTCACAAAGAGGCTATTTCTCTAATTAACCATTAGAGAAATAGTATTGGCGGATAGGTGTTATATTGTTAAGACTGATTATTAATTACATTACATCTTTCCTCATCATCTGATTGAGGAAAGTCACTGAATACATACACATCTCTGGTTCTTAAGAACCAAAGATGTATGAAGCGGTAAGAAAGGGTAAGGTGAAGGAGACATGATGATCATAAACTCTGACAGTCAACCTACGTCTTAAAGAAGAAAGAACTAGAAAGAAGGATTCTTGCTGAGATTTGTAGAAGTAAGAGTCCCGCTTACATGTGAAGGTTGGTTCTTCTCATCTGTCAGTGGGTGTGGATGTGTGCATACACATGATGGTGATCACTTTATTCATTTTCCCCTACAGAAAATATACCTGCTCTTCTTTACAAAAACACAAACTTACTTTGGGACATGCTCTGATGTAAGCAGCTTTTTCATCAGGGTATTTCTCAAGACGACGAGGTCCTTTGCTTGATGACTTCTTAAACACAAGCCAGCAGCGCCGATAAATCTGTAATATGCAGGGACACCCACACAGATAGTCACAAATGCAAAAAAAGGAATCACAACCTCAGAAGCTTTTGTTTAGTCCACCAGTGACTATAAAAATGTGCTTGTGTTCCCTACAAGGAGCAGGGAACACAGGTGGGATTAAATACATAAGGGGTAATGAGGGAACATGAGACACAGCTGGAAGCAATCAAGCACAGACGAGAGAACACAGGAACTCTGGACTCTGGACACACAGAAAACCAAATCCTCACAGTATTTGGTTCCTCAAGGGCAGCTACTAGACGCCTTAAAAGTCCAAAAACAAAAACAACCCAACTAAGGTGGGCGGAGGGGTGCTGGACGGGGGGCCAGAGTCCAAGGAAAAACACAAGGAAAACAAAACAAAATAAACTCAGTCCAAAACAAAACAGGGCCGTGAAATGTCCAGTGGACAACGGCGATGTAGGAGGTGGACCCACGGTAGCGGGTCTGGATGCCAGCAACGTGCAGGAGACGGACCCATTGTGGAGGATCCGGCAGGCGGCAATGGTGCAAGAGGCGAATCCCATGAGGAAGCTGCGGTGGATGGCCTGGACACTGCATGCACCCATGAAGAGGTGGAGGCAGTCGGCCCTGGGGCTGGTTGGACCCACGAAGAGGCAGAGGTGGTCGGCCCTGGGGGCAGCTGGAGCCGCGGAGAAGCAATGGAACAGGTATGTGCTTAGGTCCCAGGAGGCTTCGCTCTGGCGGCTCGGGGAGGCTTGCCGGTAGCTCTGGTGGCTCAGGGACTAGGAGGGCGGCTTGGGGAGAATCACTGGGGGTCTTGCAAAGAGCACAGGAACATTCACTGGGGGTCTCGGTTGAAGAACAGGAACAATCAATGGGGGTCTCAATCAGAGCACAAGGATGCTCGGAAGGAGCGCTGAGAGATTCACTGGGGGTCTCAGTTGGAGCACACGGATGCTCGAACAGAATGCTGAGAAACTCATTGGAGGGTTTGGACGGAGCACCTGACCCAATTACTGTTGCCGGAGGCGAGCAGACTGTGACGCCGGAAGGAGAGCAGTCTCTCTGTCTCTGCGCAGAGAGACTGCGCAGAGACTGCACAGAGGCTTCTGCCGCAGTCTCTGTGGGCAGAAGAGCTTGCCGTAAAGCTCTCTTCTGCTTTACGGCAAGAAGAGAGCTTTCTTGGGCTGGCGCCTTGAGACCAAGACGAAGCTCAGGTGGGCAAAGGCCAGTGAGGAGTTCAGAGGACCGGGGAACAGCAGAAGGCTCTGGAGACAGCTGGGCAGCCTGGAGTCTGGAAACCGGCCACACCATCAGCCATGCTATCTGTCAACTAGGTGACAGTCAAGCTGGTTGAAACCCCAAGACCAGGGGTACTGTGGCTGGCAGAATGGCTGGGGATGGTGCTGGAGAATGAGAGGGGACTGGAGCTGTGGAAATGGACAAAGAGCAAAGGATGGGAATGTCTGGCTTGGCAGGAAGTGGTTCGCCGGCCATGACAGCTAAAGCTGCCTGGTGATGTCACTCCGCCTCTTCCAACAACTCTGTCAAGTTCATGAAGGGGACACGCGGAGACCAGTATTGTAGAACCAAAACAGTTTGTGGCTACACCAAAGCATCTGGAGATGGAGCATGGTTTTGCCACAGTGTCTATAAATTCTCTTACAGCTTGTTGTAAACTTTCTATTCCTTCTGGGTACATGTTGTGAAGTTGCTTCTTCTCTTTTCCATGAACCTCATCATAGTCTTATTTGGATCCTTCTGTCATGAGTTGTGGAGTTGTAAGCCAGATTAGACGGCAGTAGACACAGGTTGTAGTGAGAATAATGGTTTTTAATGAAGGAAACAATTAACAAGGTGAGCAACGACATTAACTCTAACTCTGGTAGCAACCGGTAGTCAGCAAGACAAACAGGTAAGACAAAATAGACACGACAAGGAACAGCTAACACAGGTGGGATTAAATACACAAGGGCTAATGAGGGAACACGAGACACAGCTGGGAGCAATCAAGAGCAGACAAGACAACACAGGAACTAAATTAACATACAGAAAACCAAATCCTCACAGGGATATGCCCAGAAAACCTTGGATATCTGAGGTCTGGGCATCTGGGAACATTCTCCTTGAATGCCCAAACCACTCCAGCAGACTCCTTTCAATACCTACCAAGCTCCATACCCCATCTCTTAGGCAGAGTCCACCTGCTTTACGAAGGAAGGTCATTTTGGTTGCTTGTATCCATGAATCAACCCAAGTTCAAGTCCCAATTTTAACCCAATTTCAGTAGTTTCTACCATCTCCTTAGTTCAGTGCCCAAGTCCTTAAGAGCTTCAACATACCTCTTGAAGACTAGACTTAGGCACTGTTGCTTTAAGTTTTCTCTGCTTGATGTATCTGAAAGATTTTACTTTTCTTAAACACTAGACTGTTTCACAACCATAGGATGTGTTTGTTTAACATGGTTGCTTAAGAAATAAAAAGCTACTCGCTACTCATTGAATCAATTGGTAGCTAATCATACAAGCAGAAATGATCCATCAGGAAGCTTCTACCTATTTGCTACGTTAAATCCAAGGAGATTTTTAGGCCAGGCAGTGTAGTAGCAAGACTTCAAGTAACATTCCATTAATGTAGATAAAACACACTAACCCCAAGCTTCCGACTCCGCATTCGTACATAGCCCTGCTTGACGATGTCACTGAAGTTAGAGGCCATCTTCGTAGGGCAGAGGACCAGCTGCCTGCACCCATAGAGCTCTTCCAGATGTCTCTCCTATCCTTCAGTTAATTAGCCACCTTTTTCTCCTCAGCTTTTAGCTACTTTCATATGTAGTTCTTCTGTTCTTTGGGTCTATGTGGCTCTCTTTTACCACTTTCTTCTTTTAGTTCCATTGGACGTTAATTCTCCTTCATTTAACAATATACCTCTTTAACTTTCCTTTAACGTTCCCATTTATTTTGCTCCATGTCTTCTCCTGCTCCTCTTGTTTTCTCATATTTCTTTTTGATCTTCAGGCAGATCTTTTCTTATCTCCATCTAGATTACCTCTTCTTTACCCTATGAACACAAACGAAAAAAAGAAAGAATCTAGTTAATGAGAATCAGTTTCAATTATTACAACTAAAACATAGTGATCAGGCCCAAAACCTGGGAGCAGTGATGGACTCTGACCTAAAACTTTAGAGCCACATAAAGACAGTCACAAAGTCAGCCTTCTATCACCTGAAGAACATTTCCAGGATTAGAGGACTTATGTCTCAGTGAGATCTAGAGAAACTCATCCATGCGTTTATCTTTAGTCGCATTGATTACTGCAACAGCGTCTTCACAGGTCTACAAAACAAATCAAACAGCTGCAGCTGATCCAGAACGCTGCTGTTCGTGCTCTCACTAAAACCAGGACGATAGAGCACATAACACCAGTTTTAAAGTTCCTACATTGGCTTCCTGTAGCTCAAAGAATAGATTTTAAAATACTGTTGTTAGTTTATAAATCACTAAACGGTTTAGCACCACAATACATCAAAGATCTGCTGTTGTTGAATCAACCTTCCAGACTCCTCAGGTCTTCTGGTTCTGGTCTGCTCTGCATCCCCAGAAACAGAACCAAACGAGGACAAGCAGCATTCAGCTTCTATGCACCACAAATCTGAAACAAACTTTCAGAAAACTGTAAAACAGTTGAAACACTGACATCCTTTAAATCTAGACCAAAAACCCACCTGTTTAGAGTTGTATTTGAAACGTAATCAATTACAAATTTAACGATGGTACTTGACTTAATGTCATGTTTTGATTGTTGATTCTATGTTTACACCAAACTTGTTATCATTGACCTCTGTTAACTTCTAAAGAGCCCAAAAGAGCCTCAAATTGCAGTTTAACTCCACTCAGGAATAACCTAGAGGGTGCCCTCTAGGTTATTCCAACAGATATATCTCTTTAAGAATCAATCAATCTGCACCAGATTTTTTTGTGCATCATCAGGGAGCACTGCTGATGGAGCACTGATGCAATACACATTGACATACTGTATCTATGCAAATACACATTGATGTCTATCGCATAGCCCTAGTGGGCAGGTGTGGGAACTGTGCGAAAGTATTGATGGTGACAAGCGGGTGGTATAGCTGAACCTCCCACGGTCGCCATGAGGCCAGAGCGGCACTGGCCTGGCCTCCAGCGCTGCTTAAAGCTTTGTTTATGCCATTTTTGTCATGATCCAAATGCATTCAGTAACGTTCTTGGCGCTTCCATTAGTTCACTCCTTATGTCGAGGTTGTGTTTATTTTATTCTTATTGTGGTAACATTAATATATTCACAGGTATCTAAAATGCATGGACACTATGCTCCATACTGTAGGTAGTTGGTATGGATGGTGAGTCTGTAAAATACAGTAATAACACCATGGCAATGCATTCATTTGAATGTGTAGTTCTGCAAGTTGGTCATATTCATTCTCCTGCTCTGGGTCAGACTCTGGCTCCAACATGGAAGATTGGATGGACAAATCTTCCGTTGTTGACATTTTTAATAAACTTTGGAATAAAAAGTTTTTTAAATAATTGTATCACTGTTATTTACCGTATTTTCCGGACTATAAGCCGCACTTACAATTAAAAAAACAACAACCTGGAAACGTACATATGTAAGTCGCTGGTATCTCCGCCGCTCTCGGTTTTCCATAAGCAGCAAAATGAATTGCTGTAAAATGACCATCAGAACAGAGGTAAACGGGGGTCTGTGGAGCTACAACAACCAGGAATTCAGACCAAAGCATTGCAGCTCTGATAAGTGAATATTTTACATGTGAAAAGGAAGGATTTAAAAGCATGACATATCCACTTTGTATTTTGCCAGACATTAAATTTGTTCTTAAATGTTTAATTATGTCTAAATTGAGGTGATGTGATACAACTTAATGTGGGAGATTTTAATCACTGATGTTTAAATCTGCTTAAAAGATCAGAAGTTACTACACTAATTTTATTACCAGCAAGGAACAAACACAATTTCAAATTTTATTTTTGAGACTAAAACTGAGCAAAATACAGTGTTAAATTAAAAGGAAGAAAGGTGGAACCAAAAAGGAGACTGTTTCACCAGGAAGTCTAAAATGAGGAGACCTTCCTGTCCCTTCTCAGACAGAGGACAGCTGGGGAAGAAGATGGCAGCTGCTTCATTCACTGATGCTATATATTCATGTTTCCAGCCTTTTCACCCAAACGAATGCTGAAGCGGAGGCATCAAAATCCAACATCTTTTGTTACAATTGTTTCCACCCCTTTGAAACATATAATAAGGGTGAGGGTGGTAGGAGTTTACCCTGTAGTCAATGGGTTGCTGGTTCAAACACCTGAACTGTCTGTCTGTGTTGTTGTGTCCTTGGGTAAGATACTTTACCCACCTCGCCCGCTGGTGGTGGTCAGAAATAAAACTTCTAGAAAAGCACAATACAAGTCTAAATTCATTTTTTAAAGCGAATCATTTGCCTTCATAAGCACAGTGCATTTACACAGAAAAAGAAATATGTGGAAAAATATTAATACAATGTAAGAATGTTCTAAAAACTGTGAAGTCAAAATAGCTTCTAATAATTGTGTCCATTTGTGCTTGATTGTAAATTTCACACATGACAACTGCAACAACTTATTCATTAATACAGGGGTAATACTGTACAATGGAAGGAAGACTGTATTTTGAAGTGTGGATACTCATTTTGACTATTAGTAGACAAGGTCAAGTAAGTGGGTCTACAGTTCACTAAAGAGTGTGGACACACTCAAAAGTTCTTAATAGCTTTTTCAATTACTGACAGCTGACATGTGAAACTATTTGCTTTTAGTGGAAATGTTATTTTGGTCACTGTGTCCAACATCATCCTAGATCACAATTACCTACCAAACCCACCATCTACTTCCCACTGAGGCCCCCCCTCTCTCCCTAGACTACCATTATAAGACTTAGTTATTATCTTGCCTTTATGACTGCTGTAATAACAGAGACCAGTAAGCAATTAAGAGCTCAGAAACAAGGGCCTCATTATATGCAAGGGAGAAGACTCCTGAGCAAACCTAATTCTACCAGAGGTATTAAGTTTATAGAATGTGCTACATAAGTAAACATGTTCAAAGTTTAATGAAACAGAAATGCCTCCTCCCACTTTATTTCTCCATTGACAATTAGTGAAGGTTTGTGGAGAGGAAGGAAGGCCTAGCCACGTTTAAAATTACTGTCAGCCATTTCAAAATCGCCGGTAAACATGAAAAGCCATTTCTATTTCGTATTTTACCCTTTTTTGCTCATTTAGGCTTTTTACACAGCGGAGCACAATGTTTCAATCTGCCATCTAAAGAGTAAATTTCAGCACTAACTTGCTTTGTTTCTTATTAGTTCTGTAAAGCTTATTGTGGGTTTCTCTTTTAATATATCTCTTTTTGTTGGGTCGCCCATGGCTGTGAACTAGGTCTTCCCTTGCCTAATGCTTGAATTCACCAACTTGAACTTGGTGCTCAAAGGGTTTTATGTATTTTCCAGGCAAATAGTGCCATTCTATAGCACAATAAAGTAACTATGGTACCTGCAATTGTTATAGAAAGGCTGCAGCTTTTAGAAGGTGCTTTGTGAGACCAAGCATTTAGGCTCCTCTGAATGGTTGCTAGGGGAGATTTAAGGATTTATCAGACATGAATGAAAGAATCAAAGCAACACTCCAGGTGTGTTTTTGATGAAGTAATAATGCCACATGATATAAAACTCAGTAAAGTCTATTTTATATAATACTTCCCCTTTAAATAATGTTGAATTTCAATAACAAATTAAATAAAATTAAATTAAATAACATCAGACTTACCACAGTGCTTTTAGCAGGACATTTAAAGATGTTTTACATGAAATTAGTAATTTCCATTCACACACTGATGATAGCAAGCTCCTGGATTGTAGCCACAGCTGTCCTGGGTCAGTATGACATAAAACTGTTCTGTATCATGGTAATTAGCCATTTGATGTGGCCCGGTTAACCAAAGAGAAACAATGTAATGGTGAAGTTACCAGTGATGTAATTCATCTGTTAAGGCTGTGAAAAATGGCCTGTAGCTTGTGCTTTATCTAGTTCAGAGGACTCAAAGTTCTCTACACTCTTTACAATGAGTGTAGAGTGTAAAGAGTGAGAAGTGATGAGGTCGCCATCACTTCTGTCAGAGAAGTGACACTGACACCACTGTGCCTTCTGACCACCACCAGAAGGGTGGGAAGGTGAAATATCTTGCCCACAGACACAATAACCAAGCCAAATAGACCAGGGGTTTGCACCAATAGCGCACTGTTACAGGACCAACTTCTACCACCAATAAGAGTTTATCATGGTTGCCTGCCTTTTATTTTTATATTTCCACAATTTATTCTGTCAGTTATGTAAGGGTAGGCATTTTGGTTTTGTTTATTAATTCATAGTTATGTTAAGAAAGTGGGTGTGTGCCACTTGTTTCCTAATGTAATAAAACAATTTGGTGCTCCACATAGCAGTTGGTAAACTCATCTTATTGCTGTGAAGGTGATGCTCAGTCAAGCCTGGTTCTATGGATGTAGAATGGGTTTATTTTTAATTTACTAACAAGAAAAAGGCGATTTGCTATAATATTCATGAGCTAAATTTTTCCAATGGTAAATAAGGACCCCTTGTTGCACTAAAACTAGCAACACTAGCAAATGATTTTAATATGCATAATTTGTGTACTATAATCAGCTAGGAGCTCATTTCACTGTATCAAGATGAAAGGGTGGCAATCCTGCACAGTTTGACTTATGTTACTCAATTTTTATCTAGTACTAACTTTAAAAGTCTTCCAGGTTTGCAGACAGAGAGCAGTACAGTTTAGTTTGCTTTAGAGAAACTGAAACGTCAATGAAGCTGATACAACATCTGCGCACTCCGCAAGGGTAAACAAATAATCAATAGATTCTTTAAAGGCAGCAAAATTATTTATTTTTTAAACTAATTTTCAATTTCTCTAAATGTATTTCCATTTGCTCTAGATGAGCGATAACAGCACAGCCCATAAAAAAAAATCTATCCATCATATTTCTGTCCCTCCTTAATCATGTTAGAACTGTGGGAGGCTGCCTGAACCCAGCACTCAATGCTCAAACGCAGAAACAGGAAACTCTTCATTTTTGGCATCATTAAGCCCACCAATAAACTGAAAAAAAAAAGAGTTAAGAAAAAAACTCAAGTAGCTGCTTTAAATATCAGAATATTATTTTTGAAGCCCAGTTATCGCTAAATTGTGAATATAGACATGGAGAGGGAATTAAATACAGTCCTACTCCATGTCTATGTTCATATGTGTATTTACTACCAAAATAAATAGGCTAAACAAAAACTGCTACTGTGTGTAATTAGTTACAAGGCTAATAAGGCTGAAATATGTTAATAATTCGTGGTAGTAGAATAGCAAAACCGGTATCCACCGTTATTTATTTGTACTTCAGTCTGCCAAAGACATACAAATTGAGAAAAAAAAAACTTAAGCAAAAAAAACCAACAACAAACAAACAAAAAAACATGTTTGATTCTTTTTTTAATATAGCTATGTTCAGTTATTCCGAAACGAACTGGGTTTTTATTTTCTTTCTTTTTTTTGTGGCTATAAATATATTATTGTTCTACAACAAATACCTGCGCTAGAAAACAGAATTAAAGTGCCAGTAAGCTGTTAAGATTCGAAGGAGACATCCTCAGTCCTCCATGTTACCTGCGTGACAGCTGTGATCGTGGGTTCATCTTTCTCTTCGCGGGGAAGCTGTTGACGGGCGGGGTCTGGGTCTCTCTCCCTCCGCCGGCTCAAAACTCCGGTCCACCCGCTTCACCAGCTCTGCCTGCTGGGGGACAAGCCACGGTAAATCCAAAACCAAAACACACGACAGACTGGCCACAAAAGCGCCTGTGTGATCACGCACGGCTGTGCATCCCCCAGCCCGCCCGGTGTCTCCGTGTCTGTCCGAAGCTCTGATCGGCTCTGAGCTGGGCCGGGCCTGGCCAGGCCAAACCGAGCCGGTCCGTCAGAGCTACAGCGTTTCGGAATCCGACAGGATAAAACAGAGGCACACGCCCAGAACTCGCCCAGCCAGCCATCCACGTTCCAGTCGGACCCGCCTCCCAAAGCAATACAAAGAGGCAGCGGGGACGTGGAGAGAATCCACATATATCTGTGGGTTCCAACTAAACTTAACCTTGTTTTACAACGTATTTATTTATTTATTTGTTTATTTATTGCCTTGTAATCCAGTAGGACAAAGACCCTGAGCATGCAGCCAGAGCTACAATGATCAAAGCACAAGCATGTGTTAGAATATCAGCAATTCTTGAGAATGTAACAAAATCAGGTATTCCTTTGGAACAATAAATGTTTTAACTATCAAACAAAAACTAATGTGTTTATAGCAGATTGATTTGGCTATCAGATAACATAATGGTGCAGCCTCCTGGGTGTTTATTTTTTTTTTTTTGGCTGAATATTTTCTTTGTCAACACTGTCACAACAAGCAAACAAAGTATTCATAATGATGCTGTTTTATATTAATATACAGCTTTTACATAACTCTGTTATCCTAGGGAAATAAGCAGATCACTCAGCCAGCTGCAGTAGCAAAGTAGCCCACTAGCCCAGATCCTGACCAGATGGCCAACACCTTCTCCCAGCCTCCAACCCAATGTGGTGAATAGAAAATGGGGTTGCTTAGATGGGGTGTTGATGCATGTTGGCAGAGAAGGAGAACTCTGTCTCCACTCCAAGAACATTGATGTGATCTAGGGAGGTATCTGGGGAAGGGGCCAAAATGCCCTCGTAAGCCCACCTACTGCCCTAGCAAGGTGCTGCCCAATTTAACCATAACTATTTGGGTTGACATTCAGAACCAAAGGACCTGAATGTCAACAGTACCTAATTGTAGTACACCCAAAATAATTGTGTGACCCGTTTGTGTAGCAAAATTTAGTTACTTTTCTATTTTTTCTGATAGATTTTACACCTTATCTTATTTTAAAATGCTTGGAAGGAAGGACTGATAAATGTGAGCAGTAGTGTGATAACTAATTGCAAAGAAACAAGTGTAAAGGAAAAGTATTTTGCAAAGCATGTTCATTTGTCTAAGATTAATAACTTAAGGTTTGCAGATTATTTTGTTTATTCCCAGACTGAAAGTAAAACTAAGATTGAAGTGAAGTCCCTAAGCATTACAATTTAGTATTTTTTAAATATTGGGTACAGTCTGAATGTAGTATGATTTACACTATGTCAGCATCGGAGTCCATCCATCCATCCATCTTCTTCCGCTTATCCGAGGTCGGGTCGCGGGGGTAGCAGCTTCAGAAGGGAGGCCCAGACTTCCCTCTCCCCAGCCACTTCTTCTAGCTCCTCCGGGGGAATCCCGAGGCGTTCCCAGGCCAGCCGAGAGACATAGTCCCTCCAGCGTGTCCTGGGTCTTCCCCGGGGCCTCCTCCCGGTGGGACGTGCCCGGAACACCTCACCAGGGAGGCGTCCAGGAGGCATCCTGACCAGATGCCCGAGCCACCTCAACTGGCTCCTCTCGATGTGAAGGAGCAGCGGCTCTACTCTGAGTCCCTCCCGGATGACTGAGCTTCTCACCCTATCTCTAAGGGAGAGCCCAGCCACCCTACGGAGAAAACCCATTTCGGCCGCTTGTATCCGCGATCTCGTTCTTTCGGTCATGACCCAAAGCTCATGACCATAGATGAGGGTGGGAACGTAGATCGACCGGTAAATCGAGAGCTTCGCTTTTTGGCTCAGCTCTCTCTTCACCACGACGGACCGGTACAGCGCCCGCTTGACAGCAGACGCTGCGCCAATCCGCCTGTCGATCTCCCGCTCCCTTCTTCCCCCATTCGTGAACAAGATCCCGAGATACTTAAACTCCTCCACTTGGGGCAGGACACCCCCCCTGACCCGGAGGAGGCACTCTACCCTTTTCCGGCTCAAGACCATGGCCTCGGATTTGGAGGCACTGATCCCCATCCCGGCCGCTTCACACTCGGCTGCGAACCGCTCCAGCGAGAGCTGCAGATCACGATCTGATGAAGCCAAAAGGACCACATCGTCTGCGAAAAGCAGAGATGAGATCCTAAGGCCACCAAATCGGACCCCCTCAACACCTTGGCTGCGCCTAGAAATTCTGTCCATGAAAGTGATGAACAGAATCGGTGACAAAGGGCAGCCCTGGCGGAGTCCAACTCTCACCGGAAACGAGCCTGACTTACTGCCGGCAATGCGGACCAGACTCTGACACCGGTCATACAGGGACCTGACAGCCCGTATCAAAGGGCCCGGTACCCCATACTCCCGGAGAACCCCCCACAGGGCTCCCCGAGGGACACGGTCGAACGCCTTCTCCAAGTCCACAAAACACATGTAGACTGGTTGGGCGAACTCCCATGCACCCTACAGGACCCTGCCGAGGGTGTAGAGCTGGTCCAGTGTTCCACGACCAGGACGAAAACCACACTGCTCTTCCTGGATCCGAGGTTCGACTATCCGACGGACCCTCCTCTCCAGGACCCCTGAATAGACCTTGCCAGGGAGGCTTAAGAGTGTGACCCCTCTATAATTGGAGCACACCCTCCGGTCCCCCTTTTTGAACAGGGGGACCACCACCCCAGTCTGCCAATCCAGGGGAACTGCCCCCGATGTCCATGCGACATTGCAGAGTCGCGTCAACCAACACAACCCCACAACATCCAGAGCCTTAAGGAACTCCGGGCGGATCTCATCCACCCCCGGGGCCTTGCCACCGAGGAGCTTTTTAACCACCTCGGTGACCTCGTCCCCAGAGATTGGAGAGCCCAACCCAGAGTCCCCAGGCTCCGCTTCCTCAGTGGAAGGCATGTTGGTGGGATTGAGGAGGTCTTCGAAGTACTCCGCCCACCGGCCCACAACGTCCCGAGTAGAGGTCAGCAGCACACCATCCCCACTATAAACAGTGTTGGTGCTGCACCGCTTCCCCCCCCTGAGACGCCGGATGGTGGACCAGAATCGCCTCGAAGCCGTATGGAAGTCTTTCTCCATGGCCTCTCCAAACTCCTCCCACGCCCGAGTTTTTGCCTCAGCAACCGCCCGAGCCGCATGCCGCTTCGCCCGCCGGTACCCATCAGCTGCTTCCGGAGTCCCACAGGCCAAAAAGGCCCGATAGGACTCCTTCTTCAGCCTGACGGCATCCCTCACCGAAGGTGTCCACCAGCGGGTTCGAGGGTTGCCGCCGCGACAGGCACCGACAACCTTGCGGCCACAGCTCCGATCGGCCGCCTCGACGATGGAGGCACGGAACACGGTCCACTCGGACTCCATGTCCCCCACCTCCCCCGGGACGTGTTCGAAGTTTTGCCGGAGATGGGAGTTAAAGCTCCGTCTCACAGGGGATTCCGCCAGACGTTCCCAGCAGACCCTCACAACACGTTTGGGCCTGCCAGGTCTGACCGGCTTTCGCCCCCACCACCGGAGCCAACTCACCACCAGGTAGTGGTCAGTGGACAGCTCCGCACCTCTCTTCACCCGAGTGTCCAAGACATACGGCCGCAGATCCGATGAAACGATGACAAAGTCGATCATCGAACTGCGGCCTAGGGTGTCCTGGTACCAAGTGCACATATGGACACCCTTATGCTTGAACATGGTGTTCGTTATGGACAATCCATGGCGAGCACAGAAGTCCAGCAACAGAACACCGCTCGAGTTCAGGTCGGGCGGGCCGTTCCTCCCAACCACGCCCCTCCAGGTCTCACTGTCATTGCCCACGTGAGCGTTGAAGTCCCCCAGCAGAACAAGGGAGTCCCCAGGAGGAGCACTCTCCAGTACCCCCTCTAAGGACTCCAAAAAGGGTGGGTAATCTGAACTGTCGTTCGGCCCGTAAGCACAAACGACAGTCAGAACCCGTCCCCCCACCCGTAGGCGGAGGGATGCTACCCTCTCGTTCACCGGGGTAAACCCCAACGTACAGGCGCCGAGATGGGGAGCAACAAGTATGCCCACTCCTGCCCGACGCCTCTCACCTTGGGCAACTCCAGAGTGGAAGTATGTCCAGCCCCTCTCAAGGAGACTGGTTCCAGAACCAGAGCCGTGCGTCGAGGTGAGACCGACTATTTCTAGCCGGAACCTCTCGACCTCACGCACTAGCTCCGGCTCCTTCCCCACCAGAGAGGTGACATTCCACGTCCCAAGAGCCAGTTTCTGCAACCGAGGATCGGACCGCCAGGGTCCCCTCCCTCTGCTGCCACCCATCCCACACTGCACCCGACCCCTTTGGCCCCTCCCACGGGTGGTGGGCCCATGGGAGGGGGGGCCCATGTTTCCTCTTCGGGCTGAGCCCGGCCGGGCTCCATGGGTAAAAGCCCGGCCACCAGACGCTCGCCATCGTGCCCCCCCTCCAGGCCTGGCTCCAGAGTGGGGCCCCGGTGACCCGCGTCCGGGCGAGGGAACACCAAGTCCAAAGTTCTTGTCCATCATAAGGGGTCTTCGGGCTGCTCTTTGTCTTGTCCCTCACCTAGGACCTGTCTGCCTTGGGTGACCCTACCAGGGGCATGAAGCCCCAGACAGCATAGCTCCTAGGATCATTGGGACACTCAAACCCCTCCACCACGATAAGGTGGCAGCCCATGGAGGAGCAGCATCGGAGTCTAATTTCTTATTCAATATTTGATTGATATTAAAGATGTCATGATGTGGCGGACCCAAAAGCAGTAGGTAAAGACATAGTGCAGTTTTGACAATTTAATGAACAAAGTAAGAGTTCAACTTACAAAACATGAACATCCAAGGGAACACAACAATCCAAAGCAAATCCAAAACTGAGACAAGGAGATTCTAAGGAACACAGGGGAAGTGAAGAGCATAGAGCCAAGCGGGGTAACAAGACAGACTGGCGAGTTGTGACTGAGATAGAGGAGCTTAAATGCTTAAATACTGGTGCTGCTACCAGCATCTTTGGTAGCAGCACCAGTGAGCCCTACAGAGCTCAAGGCCATCCACAAGAAAGTTAACACTACCCCAACATTTGGTCCAGAACAGAGCAGACTCTAAAGAAGGGGTGGGCACTCCTGGTCCTCGAGGGCCGGTGTCCTGCAACTTTTAGATGCATCTCTACTTCAACACACCTGAGTCAAATAATGAGGTCATTAACAGGACTCTGGAGAACTTGACTGCACTTAGGAGGAGATTCAGCTGTTGGATTCAGGTGTGTTGGACCAGGGAGACATCTAAGAGTTGCAGGACACCGGCCCTCGAGGACCAGGAGTGCCCACCCCTGCTCTAAAGGATAGAGCACCTGCAATGAGATGGCAAAAACCTCCACACCAGCTTAAGAGGCACCAAAGTCCACCAATGCCTGGGAACCACTGCATGCACAGGCCGAAAACCCTGATGATATACCAGCCATGTTACCCAAAGGCCCAGCCAGGATGACACCCTCAGAACTTTGATTATATCCCAGGCCCATGTAGGAGCAGCTCAGCCACTGATACCTGCTGACACAGACCCCCTAAAAGCATTGCCTGCCATTGCCAGACTGTCTCCTCCAAAATCTCCACCCAGAAATCTCTAGAAATCCTATATAAATCCTCACCACAGCAGTTGCAAGGTAAATCTGAAAAGTCTCCATAGAGCTCAGTGAACCTGGAGCACAGTCTTTCGCCAGGTCCGTTATGCCTTGCGACACGCCCCCCTCACTTCATACCGGCGCAGCATTTCTTCACCAAAAATCCCTTCATGGGAGCAAACAATATCAATGAGTTAAAAAATTTCAAAATGAAAGTTATGTTCCATCTCATTGAGTTACAGGAAGAAATTGTCATGATGCCAGGAAGGTTTCAATTCAGTTTATTTACTGACTTCACTGATCAAGTAGGGACAGTAGACAACCCCCCCACCCAAACAAAAAAAACAAACAAAATAAAACCTGGTGTATAAGTTTTTTCTAGGTCAATAAAAGGTAAAAAGGTAATAGCAGGAGAGGCAGCTGTCATGTTGGGTTTAACGTTCTTTGCCCACATGCAGAAACACTCACAGAGAGACTGGTGTAAAAGTTCAAAGGGTTTATTTTTTTCTTATTCACAAAAAACTCAGAACTGGTAGTTGGACTTGGGCTTCAATAAAGGGTTCCGGGTTCAGCCACTCACTGAGGGAGAGAGATATGGTGAGTTCAGGATCAGCGAATCAACTCAGTTGAACTGGTTCTGAAGCTCTTACTTGTGGGAGTCGGGGTCCGAACAGAGGAGGAGGAAGGCCAGGCACCAGGAGGTGGGTATGTCCAAAGGCGACAGCTGGGCGGCTGGGCAGAGAGTCGGAGGGCGGACAGGTTGTGCTTAGACCGCACAGAGAAGTAATGGAGCTGACTGCCAACTGAGGACTGCACCGGTAAGTAACTGGGAAGATGATGGTGAGGCTCGGGGGCTCCCACTCTCACGGCGCCTCTGGAGGATTCCTTCCAAAGAAGGGATGGCTCAAGTTCTCCTGAAGGTTTCCTGGAAAAAGGATCACAAAGGAAGTTTTAGATCTCCAAACAACTCGAATTTCAACAAGTGTACTCAGCGAAACAACTCTTGAGGGCTCAGTGTACCAGATCAGGCAAACACTCTGGCGAAGATGTGCTGGCAGTCAGCTGCTCATATACTCCACCAGGAGATGGCAATTCCCCACAGGTGCGTCTGGTTAGGACCTGCCGGCACGCCCTCCAAGAACCAGCTGTCATCAGGCGCCCTCTGGTGGATGATCTGAAAAGAACCCACCAGCCTGGTACCTAACAGCAGCATTATCTCAGACGATGCCCCCCTCCCAGCCAAACAGCAGATGTAGCCTCTGAGAGAAGAAAACAACAAAATAACTTTTGTATGTTTTTATTTTTTTTTTTTCTCCGAAGAGTTTTTGCGGCACTAGCAGCTCATATTTTTTCTACAGTAGGCAGACAGAAAGGAGAGGGGGGAAGACATGCGGCAAAGGTCGTCGGGACCGGGAGTCGAACCCGCGATGTCCGCGTCGAGGACTGAGGCCTCCAAACGTGAGACGTGCTAACCCCCTGCGCCACCGCAGCACGCCCCAAAACAACAAAATAACTTTTGAAGGAGCAGATAATGCAAATTGGAGACAAGCAGAAGTGAGAAAAAGTAGCCAGTTTGTCTTCTAGCAGAGTAACTACAGAGATAGCTCAGGATAATCTAACCTCTTAGAACGTGGCAAGACCCACATACAGAATACACTAAGGACTTGGAATAATAATAATAGAAAAAGAGTACTGAGTTTATTTACAAACAAATTAGTAATAAAAAAGGTGCTACTGGGGCATCTGGATGGAACAATGGGTAGAGTGGGAGTAGAGATGAAAATCTGAGGCCAAGAGCTTACACTTTCCAGAATGGGCATTGCTATGGAAGAGAGTGGAGAACCAGGCAATGAGAAGTAGAGTGAGGTGTGAGAACCTGATGGGCTTACAAACAACAAAGCACTTCTAGGTAGATGGGACAGGAACAGGAAGATTATAGAATGCATACTCAAGAGAGACCTTCTGAGGATTTTGAGAGCTGAAATTGGAGATGGCTGGAGCAACCCAGTAATGGATTAATCTAGAAGGCACAGAGAGTACAGCAGGTTAGAATTAGGCTGAAAAACCCCACCACTCAAGGGACCAATCTCAGTCTTGACTTTACCTGTACAGTTGACCATCAGGCAAGGACTTCTTTTTTTTATGGCGGGTGACTGTGCTGGAGTGTAGGCCAGATTATTTTTCTTATCTACCCAAACTAAATTCTTATACATAATTCAATTTCCTTTAGAAATGCAATAAATGAGTTATTTATCTTGTCACGTTTACTAATATTCATTCTTAATGTCTCCACATCATATTTTCTTATTTCTTGTTTTAGTTTTTCTCTTCTCACCCTATATTTTTCACAATGAATTATTGCATGCTCAGCCTATAATTATATTGAGATAACTATCTCAATATACTGAGATTTTCATTTTTTTATCAGAGTGGCAGAAATGGGCTTCATTATACTTTACATAGTTTTGGTTGTTTACCTGTTGGTCTTAAGACAAACCAAAAGCTTACACTGAAGTGTGTGTATCTCTAAGAAAGGCCTGATGACAAAAATCGTTGCTGTTGATGAACACTTGCTGACTGATGTATTTCCAAGTAAGTGTTCAAGCTTCAACCAAATGGAATTATGGTTTCCCTCAACGGTCATAAATCACTTTCTTCTTCTAGACAGGCTACTTTATGGATGACAAGTACTCTTGCTTGGCATGTGGCCAAACAAGGCGTTGCAGTAGTTCTGACCATCTAAGTTACATCAATTTAAGATTTTTGCTGGATTAAGTGTAAAACATATCTCTAATCAGGCGTGGCAATGGTACAGGGGTAAAGTGTGACCTGTGTATGGCAGCCCTTGATGCAGCCGTCACAGGTTTGAGTCCCCGTCCAATGACCTTTGCCACATATCTTTCTTCTTTCTCAAAACCCACTTTCCTGCTAGACCACTATCAGATACAGGTCACTAGAGCCGTAAACCTTTAAGAAAATATTTCTACTTCATTACATTTTACATTCTTTTGAATAAAACATGGACAGTTTTACTTCAGATGAGTGCAAGAATGTCAAAACATGTATATTATAGTGTAGGCTTTAAAGTTATTTCTATTATTGTTTTTTTTAGGGATGATGGAGGTTGGGTTGTTACAGACCATTAACTATGTTCTATGTTTAAAACATATACATAAAAAAACACAAATTACAATATAACCAACATTTATAAAATAATAAAAGTAAACTACATTAAAACGATCCTATAAAGGCAAAATAAGTTTGAAATCTTGTTCAATAAGGTTATTGCAGAAGGGACAGATGTTTTATTTTGTTTCTTTTAATATTTTTTCTAGCCAGGGGAACTTTATAACGCCTCCCAGAGGGAAGAAGCTGGAAAAGGGTGAAGGCACGGTGGCATTACTGCCTTTATCACTATTGATTCTGTAAGCTATTTTAAGGGATTTGTATCTAAAACAGATTTAAAAACACACTAAAATCAAGGAGGCTATAATATAATATAATATAACATAATATAATATAATATAATATAATATAATATAATATAATATAATATAATATAATATAATATAATATAATATAATCAGTGTGAACCTGGCTGCTTCACCTCTGTTCAGCATTTTTTCAATAAATCTTTTCTTATTCATTCCTCTATTGTCAATAATGGTTGCTGCATAAGAGTTTCTACTAACACTTGACATTTATAAAAATGGCACAGATGTTAGGTGTCTTGATATAGGCCAGTTTTGTCACAAAATACATAAATTGTAGAGAGTTTACTATAGTCTTTAATGCACTAACTACAGAGAATGTACGTTGTTTTTTTTAAAATGCTGACTTGAAATTTCTTCAAACTGAAGAAGATAAATCTCACATGCCTGTTTCCACTATAGCTATTCCTCTGCTCAGTTTCCTGTTAACACGGTTACATTTTAGATGTGTTCTGAGCTTCGGATTCTCTATTGGGCCATATGGACTGCAGCCCACACAACTTTGCACAAAAAAAATCACCATTAAGCAGCCTCTGAACATCCTTAAATGGTTTTAGTCTAAAAAAAATCCCAACAGTGTTTTTATTTTTTATGTCTGTTTATTTCTCAGAGCATTAAGGACCATCTGTTACTTTTGAGACTAAGAGCTGTTCTAAAGGGTGGAGACTCTTGCCTACTCTGCAGAACCACTGCTTCATGCCAGCTCCCATTGCTGTCACATTTTCATGCATACCTCCTCATCTTCCCATATATCAGTTGAATGGGTTTCCCTTGGGAAGAACCATATTTTTGTCCCAGTGACTGTCTTTTCAAAACTAAGTTAAAAAAAAGTGGGAACTGCACTTCCATAAACAACAAAATAAACTGCTACATCTACCTCTGATAAATAGAACTGGATGTGTAATCATTTACAATTCATAAACTTAATATGAAAAGATATTTCACAAATTTATGAAACTGTTTTTTATATTTGTTTCTTAGACTGAAGTCTTTCCTAAAATAGATATCAATGAATAACATCAGACTTGTAGTTGTAGATTTTTTCTTAATTCATCACATATCAGCAGTGACATTAAAAGCCTCCTGGACTGCAGGATGAAGAGGAAATTTCAGGATGAAGTGAAAGAAAGTTGCCACTTGAAAACCTGGCAACCTGGAAGATGATCTGGTCAGATTTAATCATGATTTTTAATTATTTCAAGCTTAATAATGTGACAACTTCTACTTTAAATTTTGCTGCTTCTTCTTTCTCCCTCACGTATAACTACTCCTTCCATGCTGCCTGCTGCTGAACATATTAAAGATTTAATTATGCCAAAAAGCTATTCCAGTTATAAGGTGATGGTAGCAGTCTTTATTGTCTGTGTAAACCATATGTTCCATCAACTACATTTTGTTTAACAGTTTTAGCAGAATAACAGAAGGATGTAAGAAATATTTTAATATTAAAGTATTAATAATGACAGCTTTCAGAATTTCAGTCATTTGGAGAAGGTAAAATATTCTGCAAAACTGTATTAAAAAGAGAATTAGAATTATAATCATTTTGGAACAATAAAAATAGAGCAACTTTGTGTAAAAATGTCTTCAGTGCTTTTGTTCAGGACAAACAGAATACATTTACCTGTTACTGAACAGAAAAGCTAAACAACTGCAGCAGAAAGATGGGTTCAACATAAATTATTTAGTTGATATTATGAAATTATATTGTACCATAAAAGAAGCTGCATCACACTTATAATTACACAGCAGCTACAGTATTACAGCATCATTATTAGTCACTTTTGCTGCACTTTAAGAAAACCAGACACTCAACATAAAACAGAAGAGGTGCAACATGTTCTTCATTTACATAAATAATACAAAAAGATGTACATGTTCCTAATCAACACCTTTTGGAGCAGACCTGTTCTTCAGCAGCAAAGAAGATACAGCCCAAAAATTTAATCTGCAAACAACACTCAATTGAACTTTTAAATGGGGGCAAAAAATTATGTTTTTTGTTTTTATTATTGTTGTGCAAAAGAGATAATGTAATATTTGGCTTATGAAGCTATAAAAATGATGACTAATAGGGTGCTGTGGTGATGCAAGGGTCTACGGAGGCGTCAGTCCTCAACACGGCCGTCACTGGTTTGAGTCCCCACCTGATGACCTTCGCCACATGTCTCCCCTGTCTTTCACAACCCTCTTTCCTGTCTGACAACCTTCACATAAATACCACTAGAACCTTAAAAAACATGAGTGATAAACTATAATTAATGAAATTATTGGTAGAGTTTCTTTAGTTGAATCAGGGCACCACCAGACTAAATGGAATCATTAGACATATATGTAAGACTCTCATGAATCGCCTCTCAGCAAGACATATAAGGAAGAAAAAAGGAAGGCTTTATATTCAACTCAAAATAGAGCAAGTTGACAAGATGGCCGCTTCAAGGATGATTGCTAAACACTACTCCTGTGCAAAGGAAAGCTACAGTCCAATATAATTTTCTGGAACACATTGCTATTTGTTTAAATCAAGGATACATTTTCACTTTGGAAACTTGTTATTTTCATTTTATTGAACCATTTTGGAGGAATTTTGACAAAACCACTCTGCTTTGTTGGAGGTCTAGATCAAATGGACTCTGTGAGAGAAGTCTTGTTTTTTTCTTTCTGTCCTTTCTCTACCAAGAAGAAATTGATGGATTTATATTTCCCCATCTTCTTGGAAGAAGATAGCAATGACAATCAAAAAACTAGTTGAGGAATTAATGGTCAAGACGTCACTCAACTTTACTTTTGAGGAAATCAGCAAAGAGGTCAAACAACTCAACCTCATGAGCCTTATGGAAGAGGTTTGTGAGCTAAGGACTACAGTCAACTAAGTGGTGAGAAAACTGGAATATTGAAGCAAAGAATAGATGACTGGAGAAGAACTCCAGGGTTGATGACATTATACAGACATGGACAAAATTGTTGGTACCGCTCGGTTAATGAAACGGTCACAGAAATACCTTCAATCTGACAAAGGTAATAATGAATAAAGATGCGATGAAAATGAACAATTGAAAGCCAGACATTTTCAAACATGCTTCAACAGAATTATGTTAAAAAAAATAATTAATGAAACAGGCCTGAACAAAGTTAATGGTACCCTTAACTTAATATTTTGTTGCGCAACCTTTTGAGGAAATCACTGCAATCAAATGATTCCTATAACTGTCCATGAGACTTCTGCACCCCTCAGCAGGTATTTGGGCCACTCCTCAAACTGCTCTACTTGTCTCTGGTTTAAAAGATGCCTTTTCCAGACGGCATGTTTCAGCTTCTTCCAAAGATGCTCACAATTTAGGTCAGGGCTCATAGAAGGCCACTTCAGAATAGTCCAATGTTTTCCTCCTAGCCATTCTTGGGTGTTTTTAGCTGTCTGTTTGGGGTACTTATCCGTTTGTAAGACAAATGAAAACGTAAAATTTGTTGTCTCATCTGTCAATAGGACATTTTCCCAGAAACTTTATGGCTGTATCATAACATTCCAGTCATTCCACATGTCTCATCTGTATTAGTGACTATTTGTATTATGGTGTTTTCTGCTACAGTGAAAACAGACATAGGAAACCGACACTTTCTGGAAAACATCTAATAAAAAACATTAAAAAAGACAAATTTCTTTGTATGTACAGTTGACATTTATAGAGATAATAGAAACGACTGTGGTGCACAACCTTTATAAAAACACATTTATAACAACAGCATAAATAGTAGGAATACAGAGTGACGATCATTACAAATATATTGGTCCTCTTCCAGCATCAGAGATAAGCCTGAGGCAGAGTGATTGTGGATTCAGTGGGTAAGTACTGAGACCGAGAGGAGCAGAGACATAGTCCTCAAACATAGCCTCCTCTTCAATACCTGCTAGTTTCAACATTAAAAACTCAAAGCAATGACATTGGCTTGCATTAACTGTGATTCATTCTTTCATGACACATTTACTCCCTCTCTTGATCCTAACTTTAGGAATTTGAGGAGGAAAATTGAAAAATTCCACAACTGTTTATGCAGAACTGTACATTATTTAAGATGACCATCAACAAGTAATCACATCAGCATGTCCCAGTGAGCAGAGGAACTACATAGTTGGTCTGAATGCAAGTCACAGGATGAGTTATAAATTCGGAAGTTTAAAAGTTGGTGCAAAGTGTCAACTTTGACTGAAACTTAAAGTGTAACAAAGAAGTCTGCTGAGTTTTAGCACTTTCATTTTAACCACAATGTCACTGAAGCTCAGACTGAAATCTGGGGGTTCACACAGAAAATGTAAAAAAAATTGAAAAGACGGACACCAATAAAGATACTTCTGGGTATAATTAACAGCAAAGATCTGCAGAAATAAACAACCAGTCAGTGTCTCAAGTTTTATCAGTTCTCAAGCATCTTGGTTGTGCTGATGGAGTTGGTGTGTGGACAGTGCTTCAGACATACTGCCTGATTGGTAAAATGAAGTAGACATTTTACTTCATACCAAGAGGTCAGAGCTTTCTCCATGTCTAACTTGTTGGTATTTTCCAAACTTGACCTGACCATATCTTTGTGGGATATTTTCCATCCCAGAAGCACGTCTCACTGATGGACTGTTATTTCCCAAGTAACAGAGTCTCTCTCAGCTTCTCATCCTTCAGTATCTATACATATGTTAACTGATGCTTTCTCCTGGTTTAATACTAACATGGTTTTGTTGTCATTGATCAGCTGCAGCCATATTAAATACATCACTTCCAGATCATTTACAATAGGGTTTATAAGCTAATGTTGCTTACAGTCGGACAATCATCCATCAAGCAGCTGCAGCATATCATTCTTTGCAGGTTCAGTTTTGCAGGATGGGTATGAAATATAGAAAAACATCAGAACAGTAAGTTGAACCCAAGGATGATATCAAGATCATCAATTAACACTTCAGCCAGCAGAACAGACTTTTCATCTGAAAAACAACATAGGGTGATATATAGATACTGCTTATGTAAATGAAGGATTGAGCTCGTTTTTTACAGTAGCACTGTTCAAATAAGAAAGCTGCAGTATTTGTGCATTTGAGGTAAAATTAAAAACTGATGACACAAACTGGATTCTGATGATATAGTAACACATGCACTCATCCTATGAGACATGGAGTCTCACTCCAGCCACTGGTTGTTGTCTGCTTGTTGTATGTCTTTGTAAATACATCAAATCATATGTATGAGAGGCCCCATGGGCCAAAACCTACAAACTCTCTTGCATATACCATCAAACTCTTTTACATATACTAATTAACTCTCTTATGTGCAGTATTACCAAACACACACCAAAAATATCTGTTTGAAATAAACTTAATTATTTATAAATTTTTTATATTAAATATATAATATTAAATTTATATTTACAAAAAAGCATAATGAAATTTTGCGAAAGCCAGAGATGTATTCATTATTAAATTATTTTATCCTTCAATAAACATATTTTTTTAAGTTTCATTTTTGAGTTTATTGTATTTCCAAATTAAACTGATTGTAGTTTAAATTTCTACAAAAATATTCAACCATTATCTCCATTTATGTAGCTTTGTTATTATGAAAACATGATAGTAAATGTGAGATTGAATGACAGAACATGAGAATATCAGTAAATATAGGAGGGTTTGATTGTGAAAGTGAGAATTAATGGTGGTCTGTGTGGATGAGTATAGTGGTATGTGTGAGAGAGTTTGATGGAAAAGGAAATTATCTTCAATTCTCAGTTTCTGATTGGACGCCTGTAATAAAGAAGATTGTCATGGGTTTTAGGAGAAAATAGCTGAGCAGAAGCCACTCAGGCATTTAAGTAATGAGTCTTCTAAATAATATAGTAAATGCTTCCACAGTAATATGAGCAATATCTGAAATGTTAGATACGAGCTGACAGTCAGAGACTGGGCACTCCATCTGCTGCTGCAGTAAATGCTGAACTTCAGCTTCAGTTATGAAGCTGAAGTTGGCTTTCACTTATTACTTCAGGAAATGGCTAAAGGGCAATTCCACATTTTTTCTCACCATCTTGAGAATCTTTTATCTGCTCTAGTTTAAAAACTACACAATTTAGAAACTTCAAACCTGGATTAGATTATTCTTCACCAATAACATAACATTTAGAAACTTAAGTTTGTGAACTATAAAAAATTTACTTAATTTGTGAAAGTTTATTAAAAGGTCATATTAGTTCTTTTTTGCACCTAGACCTCACAGCTCCAGTCTGAAGAGCTGTCAAACTTTACCATCAACCACAACGACAGATGAGTCTGATCCTGGCTCAAAGTCACACTTTTAATTATTCTTATTTATACAATACACCATTCAATCTCACATTCACCATGATGTTTGTGAGAAAAAAATAATTTACTGTGGAAACATAAAAAAATATTAAAATCGTGCAATATATAGCCAATTAGTGTTTTCAAAGCAAAAATATGTGATCCCAAAGGTCAAGATTACCATTTGGATGTAAAGATGTTATTTCAAGGCCCTGACAAGTTTTCATCATAAAATGAAATACAATTTTATTACATTAATATTAATTTCTATGAGACAGAACGAAAAGTTCAGTCTCATAGAAATTAATATTAACAGGTTTAAACAACAATTTTAACAGTTGTTTAAACCTGCTTCATGAGCAGGACAACACTCTTGGAAACAAAAAACTGCATTTTAAACCTGTCTGTCTCTAGAATAAGTTCATCAGTGGAACAGCAGCTGCCCATTTTTTTCCAATCCTGTGGCCTAATGGGAGGGAGAACTCGTTAAAAAACAAACTGACCTTATCTCTCGATGTCTGTACATTAGGGGTCATCACTTCCAGTCCACAAGTGTCCTGCAACTTTTAAATGTGTCTCCACTTCAACATGAGTACACTACTACTACTACTGATACTGATGAGATAATTGTTGATTCAGGAACATGTGTAAGTTTTTGGACTCCAGGCCTTGAGGACTAGAATTGGTTTGGGCAGGAAGAATCAGGTGGTGTGGCACAGATTGTGAGAGAGTTTCATGAATTTAATTATCCCTATCATATTACGCTTGATAGGGAAGAATACCACCATGGGATGGGAGGCAGGGAGCAGTGGAAAAAGGAAGAGACAGTGAAACATATTTTGGAACCTATGGGATTAATAGTTCTTATACCAACCTCTTGTAGTTCAGTCCCTCATGACCGGAGGCCTAACATGTTTTATTTTATCATATTTATATCAAACAGTTTGCCACTTTTTCTTTGGTTTTGTAGTTTGTCCAACCTCATTAAAAGCAATGATGCAACCGTTGGGTAGCTGGACCACCCATTGAAAAGGCAATCTAACTGAATTCGGTATGAATTTAAAATTTATAGTGTGGCTATAAATACATCAATATTGCTTTTTTGTGCGTTACCAGCATGTTTCTACTATTTGCAATGTGTTCACAAAAAACAACCTTAAAATAACCAAAATGTATCAGGAACGTTTTTTTTTTTTAAATTAAGAGGTACAGTCCTCAAGTGCCAGGAGGAGTTTCTTCAGCCTCCATGTTAAAACACATTACATAATTTCACAACTGTTTTTTGTAAGCACTTTTTCCTCAAGCAAAAAAGAAAATGTAATTAAAATTGCTAAATCATTTTAGTTGATTTCACATTTTAGTGAACTATTTTATTTACAATATTTTTTTATATTAACATATAGACTTTCCTTCAGGGAAAAACATATTTTTAATGGAGTATGAAAGGTTGATTTGAGAGCATATTGGTCTATGTATAGGAGTTTGATGGTATATGCGAGAGTCAGTAAGTTTTGGCCCATGGGGCCTCTCATATATATGTGAGATTTAGCGAGTGCGTAGCCTCGTCAGGACCAGGGGCCTCATGCGTACGCACAAAAAATGTGCGGCACCATATTTTACGCACAAGTTGGCATGTATAAAAATGAAAGTGCAAACTTTCTACCCCCTGTGAAAATGTGCGGCAGCCACTCAAATTTTGTGGACAATAAACAACAAAGCGCCAAAACTCACCTAAATACAGTGAGATCTGACTCCATTCAGTGTTATTTAACCCAAGGAGCATTGAACCCGATGTTTTTTCACAATTCTAATCTTTCATTGTTTAAATGTAAACGATGAAACTGAACCACAGTTATCCTCAGACAATAACATAACACACATACAAAATAAATAAAATAAAGGGAGGTGAACACCTCACTTGAATGTACATAGTAAATTTCCTCAGCTCGTCACATAAAGATGTAACGGATCGGTCTATGCGCCGAAACGCATGAAAAAAATGCATGTTATCTGCAGGGTAATTTATTATCACTGAAAAAGAAAATTGAGTCAGATAAGCAGATTAACTCCAAACAGGTGAGGTTTGAAAAATTTAAAGGTGATCAAGATGTGTAGATAAAGTAGCTGTGCAAAGGTGTGCTGTGTAATTGTGGAATGCTTTGGCTCGGATGGAGAGCATCGCCAAATGCTGGGTTTCAGACACATGACCCGGATGACGTGCGAAATTCAGATGGAGGTCCGGAAGTGGTCCAGTTCAAAACAGAGAAAAATGGATCACAGTGAGTACGCCAATGCTCTAAATAGGCTGGAACAGACAAGGTATCTCGGAAAAATACACATATATTTAGGATGTGACCCATATCATCTCGTCGAATAAAAAGACTTGTCATACAATCTTGAGGATTTACCCGGCGTCGAGGAGATAGACATACTGTAACTATCTGGTGCTGCAACCTCATATTATACAACGAGCCAGAAGAAAGTTTTCAAAAACCTGGAAACATACAAATATTTTGTTTAAGGTTGGGTCGACCATTTAGGATCAAAAGAAGTATTAAATGACTGTTGACTTGTTTCTGCCAGGTGAGTAGTGAGTTGTGCTATTTAAAGCAATTAGTCTACGATAACAACGGTATCACTAACAACAAACTAACACGTTATTTTTATGTGCTGGTAAATAATTTATTTATCTTCTGTAAACCCAACTTCATGCTGAAGTTGTATGTTAATGTTGAGTCGTTGTAGGACGCTAGATTCAGGTCCAGTGTAGGTCAACCATTCTCAGCGATACAGAAACCCTGTGTTCATGGCCAGACACGAATCCTGTGGGGGAATAGTCACAGCTCACTGTGATTGTATGGCTGAGTAGGTTATATAGCTTTTCTTTTTTAGTTCATGTTTATTCATCCCACTGAATAAACATTATATTTACTGTCTGGGACTCTGCACTGAGTTTTATGCTAACAACATTAGCACTCTGTGGACTATCAAACTAGGGCATAAAATAATATATCTTATCTTACATATGAATGCTTGTCTTTTTAAGTAACTGTCCATTAAAGTATGTGAAAATACAATTTAAACAATGCGATTGTTACCTGATAGAAAGTGGCGCTGCAAACTCTGGCGTTGTTAGTTTCCGCACCTCCTGTTTTTAGCCCTAGATTGTTGATCCACTTCACTCCTTTTATTTTTTTCTGGTAAGTTTTTTTTAAATTAACTATCCTGTGATCAACTACCTTTACAAGGTAGTAAATGTAAAAGATAATGTTTATCTTTCTCTCTATTAGAACGGTTGGAACAACCATACAGGACACAGACTTTTGGCATTTTGATGCTGGATCAGCAGAAATAAACATTCTGAATTTACTTCCTGCCCTCCATCTGCATTGGATGACGTCGGTGCTACATCATCTTCAACCCAGCAATAGTAGAAATCCGAGGGATCGTTTTATCAGAGACATATTGATCTGCTGGGAAATGTTAAAGATGGTTTATTAGCATTTAGATTGTCCAGACTGATCATCCTGGATCTCTGTGCAGAACTTAAAGGAGCTATGAGTTACTGGTGCAGGTTCAGCTGGACCTGCTGACAGGTCCCAGTGGTGCCCAAAGTCGCTCCTGGAGGGCCGGCATCCTGCATGCTTTAGTTCTCTCCCTGGTTTAAAGCACCTGGATCAAATGATGGCTCGTTAGAAGGCCTAAGAAGAACATTGACCTGCTGAAAAGGTTGTTGGTACCACCAGGGAGAGAACTAAAACGTGCAGGATGCCGGCCCTCTAGGACCGACTTTGGGCACCCCTGGGTCAGACAATCATCCTTCAGTCAAGCTATGCCAGCTTTCTGAATACACCTTTATGAATAGAAAGCATCTCCATTCTGTAAATGTGCAATACACATGATTTCTCTATTATTATAGAATAAACTTCCACATTCCCTACTCACCCCAAAGGACTCTCTGGCACACTGTCTGTCTTTAAATCTCAGTTGAAAGCTCTACTGTTCAAACAAGCATTTCCATTTTATTTTCTTTTTGGAATTTTTTCTCTAAAATGTATTATTTTTATTTTTTGTGAGGTGATCTTATATGCCCTGAAAGCACCTTTTAGGATACGTAATAATAATAATTTTAAATATTCATACTGCTACATGCAAAAACCGTTGCCATGGTTATTGCTGCTTGTGGTGGCAGCCTTCTGGGCATTTATACTAATTTACATATGTGGCGACAGGACAGACCAGCAGCTGCGCTCCATTTCCTGCAAATTAGGATTTATAAAGGAAATGAGCTCAGGTATGTGCGTACGCATGGTTTTATACATCCGAATATTTTTGTGCGCTGCACTTTTCACAATTTTTTCGTATGTCAGTTTTTAGTGTGAAAGTTGTGCACTCTTTTATACATGAGGCTCCTGGTGTGTGCTTGGCACGGTGCAGCCTGATTTAAATCTTGTGGTCTAGGTCTCCTAAAAGAAGACCTGCTGACTGTTCAGATTTGATTAATTCATGACCAGAAATTATTTGACATCCTGAGAAGTCTACATGAATTTACAGTTTGAACAAGAAACAGACACTGACTTTTGGATTTAAATCTAGATGAAAGTTTTAGGATATTTTCATGTCCAGTAATACTTCACCCTTTCTGCAAAACACTTCCTAGACTTCATATTGTTCATGTGACTGCTGACGTCCCAATATCCTGTTCATTTGTGGATGGGGACATATGTCATGGAATCTGTAACTGCAGGTCCTCCTCTTCCTCATCAACATCACTTCTTGGGCCATCTGGGTTTTCAGGACCAAAGCGAGCAGATCGCATCTTCCCAAACAGAGCAGGACTCTGCTGCTGCCGCCTCAGCCTGGTGGTGGGGAGGGGAGAGTCCATGTCAGCATGTTAGTCTGTCGCACAGAGCCCACAGTCTGTCTGCAGGGGAATTTCTCATACGGTGATGTGCTGATCAGTCGTGTGTGTACAGCATCTCAAAGAAATTTATGGATGTACAGTTGTGTGAAGTAGCTATCCGTATTCAGTAGCTTATCTTAGACTTAGACTTAGACTGACTTTATTATCATTTTGCATGCACAGGGTGTATACAGAACGAAATTTCGTTGCACACGGCTCAGAACAATGTTTTGAGGTTCCAATGTTATGAGGTTACTCCGGAATATAAATATAAATATAAAACATAAACACAGCCCCAAACACTAGTTGTTGTTTTTTTTTATCAAAGTGAGTTTGTAGAAGGAAGGTGATGAAGTTTTACAAGAGGAAGGCTGAGAACAGGAGATGCTGTAGTCCTGTTTAAATAGGCTTATTATGAAGCTTATTTAACAACTCAGACCAAGTTTCAGACCAATGTGAGCCAGCAACACATTACACTTTGAATAAGTCTGATTTTGTTTTTGAGTGTTTAACAAATTTATTAAAAAGATAAAACCAAGAAATCCAATTTATGTAAGTATTCGCAGTCCGTGCCATGAGGCTAAAAATGGATACGCATCCAAGGATGTTCAGTGGAAACGCTTCCACTGAACATCCTTGAAATGTTTCTACAGCTTGAATGGAGTCCAGCGGTGAATTCAGTTAGACTTGATTTGGAAAGGCACACACCAGGCTACATACATAGGTACCACAGTTTACAGTGCAGGTCAGTTTTCCTAAAGGCTCCTGAAGGCCTCTTGGACTAGGAGGAGCAAGATTCTCTGGTCTGATGAGACAAAGACTGAAGTCTGGTGTGAATGGCAGGCCGGCATCATGTTTGAAGGAAACCAGGCATGGCTCATCTCCAGGCCTACACCTTCCCCACTGTGAAGCAGGGAGATTACATTTACCTGTTTTTTTCCTTATTTAAGTTCAGAAAATTTGCTCTTAACCATGCATGTACAGTACATCCTGAAGACAATCCTGTAACATATGTACAGCAGACTGTTGGTCATTTGTAGTTACAAGTAGATAGATTTGAATGTTGTCTGCAAAACAATGAAAAGAGACTTTGTGCTTTTTAAACATATAATCCAGAGGCAGCAGATATAAGAACAGGTGCCATTATTGAACCCCAGACACAAGAGAAATGCTGTCCTAGATTTACAGAAAAACTTCTGTTTAAAAGAAAGAACCGAAACCAATTTAGTGCTGTACTTCGAATACCAACAAGTGACTATAAACGGGTCAAAAGGATGTTGTGAGTGTCAAAAGAAGCAGACTGACCTAAAAGTAAAAGAACTGCTGATTTACCTTCATCAACAGTGAATAGAAGTTCATTTAAAACTTTTAAAAGGGCAGTTTCAGTGCTGTGCTACAATTTAAAACCAGACTGAAATTTTTCACCAATTTCATTCAGGTCAAGATTCAGTAAGTCTGCAGTCGGACATAAGCAACTTTCTCCAAAATTGTGGAGAACGTTAGCGCTAACTGGTTAGTGGGAACAAATTTCCCCTTAGAGACAATAAAGTCTAAAAGTCTAAATCTGTTCTGAAGACATGCAGTTTAACAGGATGGGTTGTTACAAACAGAACCATCAATAGACTGCAATAAAAAGAAAGCTCCAAACAAAACCAGAACATCACACTATAAACCATGTAGTCATGATGTTTTGTTGGTTATTTTATCATTTCAGATTATTGTGAAGTGCCAACTAATTTATGGTCAGCTGTCCGGGACAAACATGGCTGTTTCAACAGGAACCAGAATAAACAATGTGGGGTTTGTGGGGTAGCAACAAATCTGTTGAGATGTGCAGAACTTTAACTACCGGAGACCTGCTGAACCAGATGAAGTCTTTCATTGGTTATGCTCTTCTGCGGCTTTGACAGGACCCAC